>NC_091956.1:10203638-10233638 GCF_031021105.1 Erythrolamprus reginae
GCACTTGCATGTGGGAGGTCCCGCCGGCTAACCCCTACAAGGGGAATTAAATGGGCGGGACCCAAAGACAGGTTCCCCCAATTGCTCAGGTCGCTTCCACCACAAGCCTTTGGAGAGAACCTGTCAATCATCCCCAAAGATGCCCAACGGAGAACACGCAGTTGCTAAACCACCACCCAGTTTTCCGCCCCTAACCTGCCTACCCAAATGACCAAAGGTAAGCCAATTAACCTAAACAGGTGCAAGCACCCCCTAACCGCTTCATCCGTCTCCACAGTGTGGAATAGGCGAAAAACGGTCAAGGCTAATGGACCAGACCACCAAAAATTCCTATTCAGCCCCCTAGGGCGACCCAGAATAGCACACTGTAAGATAGGGAGGGCGGGCGGGTGTCTGCTCGGGATGCGAGTCCGGGCGGAAAGGACACGCCCTTTTATAGGGCTGGCAGGCCCCACCCGGACACGTCATCGATCAGGCCACCCTGGCCTGATCATCGGCTGAGATCTCGTGAACTCTCGCGAGATCTCGGCCGAAGAAGACAAGATGGCGGCTACGCCATGTGGCCGGTCTCCCTGACCCTCCCACAAAAGGCGCCGGTGGGTAAGTACCACCGGCGCTATTTCCTCTAGACTTGTAGAAGTACGTTGGGAAATGTTAGGGGTTTATTTACTTCAGTGGGTCTCACAGTGTCCTTTCCTGAAATTATCGACCTTTCATAAGAAACAACAGGAGCTTAATTAATAAAACATTCAGGTTTTGAAGGTATTCACTGAAAGTATCTGCAAAAATAGAATATTATTACTGCTTTAAATTATTTATTTATTAAATTTGTATGCCGCCCCTCTCCGTAGACACGGGGCGGCTCACAGCAATAGTAGAACACAATGTAAAATACAAATCTAATATTTAAAAACTAAAAAACCCATAATTTAAAAAACATACACACAACATACCATACATAAATTATATAGGCCTGGGGAAGGTGTCTCAATTCCCCTATGCCTGACGGCAGAGGTGGGTCTTAAGAAGTTTACGAAAGGCAAGGAGGGTGGGGGCAATCCTAATCTCCAGGGGGAGCTGGTTCCAGAGGGTCAGGGCCGCCACAGAGAAGGCTCTTCCCCTGGGTCCCGCCAGCCAACATTGTTTAGTCGACGGGACCCGGAGACTAACTGATCTCTGGGATTCATGTGGCAGAAGGCGGTCCCGGAGATATTCTGGAACACAGGTTGCTTGTACCGCTCCTCCACTGTTTCTGGGTCCTCTGGGTCAATTACTAATTGTGCAGGTATTCGAATGGACCACAACAGGGGTCTTCTCTTCATCCCCATCTGAGAAAGAGCTGAACGTCACATCACCAAAAGGTCACATAATTAAACCTCACACCATTTCAAGAATTGTTTTCAGTGAGTCAGGCTGTTCATTTCCCACCAACTCCATCCACAAGCGCAACTTCATCTTTAAAATACGACGAATGAATCATTCGGACTAAGGCAGGAGTGACAACGCCGTTTTCCTGCTGTCAGGATTTGACATGCTCTTCGGAGGCTGCCATGCAAATCAATTACAACCGGAAATGAAAGCAATTCTCCCAACAGGCCCGTGACAATTGTTTGAAAGAACCAAGTGTCATTCTTAGAATTCCAGCTCTCGGCATCCATTGCTGCAATAAGGGGGATTTTTCAGCCACAATTAAGTATTGCATCTGCCCCAAGTATTGCCTGAGCCAGGTAGAATAGAATGGAATGGAATGGAATGGAATGGAATGGAAGGGAAGGGAAGGGAAGGGAAGGGAAGGGAAGAGAAGAGAAGAGAAGAGAATTCTTTATTGGCCAAGTGTGATTGCACACACAAGGAATTTGTCTTTGGTGCAGATGCTCTCAGTGCACATAACAGAAAAGATACATTTGTCAAGAATCATGGGGTCCAGCACTTAATGATTGTCCTAGGGTATAAATAAGCAATGAGGAATCAATCAATATTAATATAAATCATAAGGATACAAGCAACAAGTTACAGTCATATAGGCATAAGTGGGAGGAATTAGGTGATAGGAATGATGAGAAGACTAATAGGAATAGTAATGCAGATTCAATAAATAGTTTGAGAGCCTCAGGGGCACAGTGCTTAGAATGCGGTACTGGAGGTTGCTTCTGCTGCCTGTAATTTGGTAGTTCGAATCTCACCAGGCTCCAGGTTGACTCAGCCTTCCATCCTCAGGGGCACAGTGCTTAGAATGCGGTACTGGAGGTTGCTTCTGCTGCCTGTAATTTGGTAGTTCGAATCTCACCAGGCTCCAGGTTGACTCAGCCTTCCATCCTTCCGACGTCAGTAAAATGAGGACCCAGATTGTTGGGGGCCAGAGGCTGATTCTGTAAGCTGCTTAGAGAGGGCTGGAAAAGCACTATGAAGCGGTCTATAAGTCTAAGCGCTTTAGCCATTGCTATATACACACCAATGCAATGCATATAATAATAATAATAATAATAATAATAATAATAATAATAATAATAATAATAATTATTATTATTAATATTACTATTACTATTACTATTACTATTACTATTACTATTACTATTACTATTACTATTATTATTATTATTATTATTATTATTATTATTATTATTAATTGGATTTGTATGCCGGCCCTCTCCGTAGACTTGGGGCGGCTAACAACAATGATAAAAACAGCATGTGACAATCCAATAATAAAACAGCTAAAAACCCTTATTTATAAAAACCAAACATACACACAAACATACCATGCATAACTTGTAATGGCCTAGGGGGAAGGAATATCTCAACTCCCCCATGCCTGGCGGTATAAATGTGTCTTGAGTAGTTTACGAAAGACAGGGAGGGTGGGGGCAATTCTAATCTCCGGGGGGAGTTGGTTCCAGAGGGCCGGGGCCACCACAGAGAAGGCTCTTCCCCTGGGGCCCGCCAAACGACATTGTTTAGTCGACAGGACCCGGAGAAGGCCAACTCTGTGGGACCTTATCGGTCACTGGGATTCGTGCGGTAGCAGGCGGTTCCAGAGGTAATCTGGTCCAATGCCATGTAGGGCTTTAAAGGTCATGACAAACACTTTGAATTGTGACCGGAAATTGAAATATGTATTTGTATGTGTGTGTATATCCATATGTGTGTGTGCATATCCATACCTCTGGGTGTGTGTGTGTGAGAGAGAGAGAGGGGGGGGGGGAGAGAGAGAGAGAGAGCTCTTTTAAAAATGTCAGGGATTTTTCCAGAGTGATGACTAACCTCCTTAGTTGTTTTTGTTTCTTCTTGCAGTTTCATTTGACATTTCAAAACCATCAGAATTGATTCTGTGACTGACTACCTGTGAAGGCCACAATGAATTCTGTTTCTAAGTAACCTCACCTCCAACAACGATCCTTGATCCTCCTCCTCCTCCTGTTAGGAGCCACTCACAGCTTTCATCTGCGGCTATAATTAGGGATGGCTAGAAAGAGCAGCGAGAAGACGTCTTAGCTGTGCAGGATTCACAATGGAAACAATTTCGTCCCATGCCTTTATTTCTCATAGGAGACCGTAGGGACGAAAGAAAACAAACTCCCTGGACAGGCAACGTCAGGAGCAGACGTCGGTGTTTGACTGAGAAGAATTCCTTCCCTGAAACCTTGGAGAATGGCAGTCCTTTGGAGTGCATGGTAGATCTTGTCCCCGGGCCCATCTTTGAAGAAATGTTTGAAAACATGAATATTTCATGCAGATGGGGTTTTATTTATTCATGTATTTATTTATTGGTAGTGTTGGGCGAACCGAATTTGTAAAGTTCGGGCTCGTGCCGAACTTTGCAGTGTTCGGCATGCCGAACCCGAACTTTTAAAGATTTAATCTTCCTTCCTTCCTTCCTTCCTTCCTTCCTTCCTTCCTTCCTTCCTTCCTTTCTTTCTTTCTTTCTCTCTCTTCCTTCTTTCCTTCCTTCCTTCTTTTCTCTCTCTTCCTTCCTTCCTTTCTTTCTTTCTCTCTCTCTTTTCCTTCCTTCTTTCCTTCCTTCCTTCCTTTCTCTCTCTTCCTTCTTTCTTTCCTTCCTTTCTCTCTCTTTCTTCTTTCCTTCCTTTCTCTCTCTTCCTTTCCTTCCTTCCTTCCTTTCCTTCCTTCCTTCCTTTCTCTCTCTCTTCCTTCTTTCCTTCCTTCCTTTCTCTCTCTCTTCCTTCCTTCCTTCCTTTCTTTCTTTCTTTCTCTCTTCCTTCTTTCCTTCCTTCCTTCCTTTCTCTCTCTCCCTTCCTTCCTTCCTTCCTTCCTTCCTTCCTTCCTTCCTTAGTGGGTCAAATGAGGACCCAGGTTGGAGATGAATGGCTCCAAGCCTGCTAGAAAAACCAGGTCTTCACTGCTTTCTGGAAGGCTCAACAGTAGCAACTGTGAGAGGGACCTTGGGGTTCTAGTGGACAACCATTTAAATAGGAGCCAGCCGTTTGCAGCAGCTGCCCAAAAAGCCAACACAGTTCTAGGCTGCATTAACAGAGGGAGAGAATCAAGATCACATGGGGGGTTAATACCACTTAAAAAGGCCTTGCTAAGGCCACACTTGGAATACTGCATCCAGTTTTGGTCGCCACAATGTAAAAAAGATGTTGAGACTCTAGAAAGAGTGCAGAGAAGAGCAACAAAGAGGATTAAGGGACTGGAGGCTAAAACATACGAAGAACGATTGCAGGAACTGGGCATGGCTAATTTAATGAAAACAAGACATGATAGCAGCCTTCCAATATCTCAGGGGTTGCCACAAAGAAGAGGGAGTCAAACTATTCTCCAAAGCCCCTGAGGGTAGAACAAGAAGCAATGGGTGGAAACTAAACAAGGAGAGAAACAACTTAGAACTAAGGAGAAATTTCCTGACAGTCAGAACGGTTGATCAGTGGAACAGCTTGCCTCCAGAAGTTGTGAATGCTCCAACACCGGAAGTCTTTAAGCAGATGTTGGACAACCATCTGTCTGAAGTAGTGTAGGGTTTCCTGCCTAAGCAGGGGGTTGGACTAGAAGACCTCCAAGGCCCCTTCCAACTCTGTCATTATCATTATTATTTCATAATGCAACCAGAAGTAACCTATATAAATATCTTGAGAATTACTCTGTGAATTGGACAGGACATTATTAAAAAATGATGAAAAATTAATTGGTAAAATATATACATTTTTGATTCGCTATGAGACAGAAGTGGAAGTTGTAAAAGAGAATATGATAAGCTGGGGAATGAATTTTGGCTACACAATTGAATTAGAAAAATGGGAAAAATTATGGACTAATAATTGGCGGATGACAAAATTGACTGCATTCAAGGAAAACCAATTAAAAATGTTTTACAGGTGGCACCTAGCGCCAGAAAGACTGTCAAAAATGTTCCCAAAAACTTCTCCATTATGCTGTGTTGTGGTTCAGCCTGAGCCAGATCAAAGACCAGCTGCGTCTCTGCTGGCTCCATGCCCGGGGGAGTCTGAGAGCGGAGGGGAGAGTTCTTTGCAGCCGGACAGTGGAGACAGCAGTCAAGAAAGTGAAGATGAAGCAAGGCCTGGGAGCCCTGGGGAAGGGCTATCTCAAGCAAGTAGCTTTGATTCTCTGGATTCCCTGGAGTCCCTGGATGACGAAGCACAAGCTATCATTAGTATGCGACAAAGACGCATAGCTCAAAGGAGAACTCAACTGCGTAGATATTATCAGCGCTGAATGAGGAGCACCTGGGAGTTGGGTGTGGTCCTCATTAGCAGGGAAGGGTTTATAAGGCATGAGAACCAGTGTTCCCTCTAATTTTTTGGGGGGGTGGGCGGAAAAGTATAGTGTCTGAGCGGCAGTCCCTTCGGGACTGGCCGGCACAGAAATATTAAATAAATAAATAAACAAACAAACAAACAATCAATCAATCAATCAATCAATATCAAAATGCCACTTAAATAGTTGAGCTAGTTTCAAACTAGACTTTGATTTTCTTTCTCTCTTCCTTACTCCCATTCTTTTTCTTTCTCCTTTCCTTCCTCTCTTTTTTCTATCTGTTTCTCTCTCTTCCTCTCTCTCTCCTTCCCTCTCACTCTTTCCCTCTCGGCTTCTGGGCAGATTTGAAAAACTCTGAGTTGATGATGATTTTTAAGTGAGCGATTGCTCACTGCTCAGCTTAGAGGAAACTATGATGAGAACCATTTCGGCAGTGTGGAGTGTTATCAAAGAGGAGTTGGTGTTATCTGCATTTTCTCTCAGCATTTTTGTTCCTGGCTCACGGCCCAGCAGCCTTGAAGACTGGTGGGAGGTTTGTGTCTGTTAGCTCAACAGCCTCGTTTGGCATTAAGGATCCTTAAGTCTGCGGAGAGGGGCGGCATACAAATCTAATAAATAAATAAATAAATCTAATAAATAAATAAATCCTGTTTTTCTGTATGAACGATTGCTTTCGTGTTTCTTTTGGAATTCCAGTGCTCTCCTGACCTGTAAGGACATTTTCTGTTGGCTTCTTTTCTCTTTACCATTATAAAACTGTGTTTGGATTCAACCGGTGTGTCTGGCTTATCTTTTTGGGTTGGTCATAGCTTCTGGAGTGACCCAGACAGAACATGCTGGAAGTGCAAAAAAGAAAGAGGCACATTCTACCACCAATGGTGGACATGCGTACAGGCAAAAAAATTCTGGAATAAAATAACAAATTGGTTAAAAGAAATAGTAAATGGAGAATTACTCTGTTAAGGAAAGAAAAACCAGACGGAGGGAGGGAAAAGCAGAGATGGAAGTAGAGTTAGCACTGCAGAATGGAGGGCTGCCCACATTTAGGGCCTGCAAAGCTAATTCTTGATTTGCAATGCTCCAGCTGATTGTGACGGCAATAATAAAGGAGGCAATCAGGATTGAATTTCATAGGCATCCTCATTAAATGTCGTTCTGAAGCCAGGTATTCAATAAAGAATGGAATATTCAAGTGCAACATTATTGGATTTCCTGCTTGGTTGCCTCAAGCGTTTGTAAAGGAGATGCTCCAGAATTTTTTTCAATAAAAAATTGAGCAGTGTGGTCGGGCGGTAGGAAAAGCAAGTAGGATGCTTGGCTGCATAGCTAGAGGTATAACAAGCAGGAAGAGGGAGATTGTGATCCCCTTATATAGAGCGCTGGTGAGACCACATTTGGAATACTGTGTTCAGTTCTGGAGACCTCACCTACAAAAAGATATTGACAAAATTGAACGGGTCCAAAGACGGGCGACAAGAATGGTGGTAGGTCTTAAGCATAAAACGTATCAGGAAAGACTTTATGAACTCAATCTGTATAGTCTGGAGGACAGAAGGAAAAGGGGGGACATGATCGAAACATTTAAATATATTAAAGGGTTAAATAAGGTGCAGGAGGGAAGTGTTTTTAATAGGAAAGTGAACACAAGAACAAGGGGACACAATCTGAAGTTAGTTGGAGAAAGATCAAAGGCAACATGAGAAAATATTATTTTACTGAAAGAGTAGTAGATCCTTGGAACAAACTTCCAGCAGACGTGGTTGGTAAATCCACAGTAACTGAATTTAAACATGCCTGGGATAAACATAGATCCATCCTAAGATAAAATACAGGAAATAGTATAAGGGCAGACTAGATGGACCATGAGGTCTTTTTCTGCCGTCAGACTTCTATGTTTCTATGTTTCTATAATTACGGAATCTTGGAAATTTGAACATCAGCATTAAGAAGCACCAAAAGTTTCCAAACCTTTTGTTAGGCTAACTTTGCTTTCTGGAAGCAGAGAATGGTGGGGCAGCTCTGGGCTTTGAAGCTGGGAGGAGAAATCTGTTTCTCTTATGCCAATGACCTGAAAATGTCACCCAGGCAGACCATAATAATTGAATTATCTTCACACTAAATGACTCATGCATTTTAGGGTTACAATCAGCTGCCCATTTTAAAAGAAGAAAATGTGGTGTTACGGTGTATACTTACAGGTAGTCCTCAACTTATAACAGTTAATAGGGGGTGCGCATAAGTGCACCAGTGTGCCTTCCGTCCCCTGTCCAATTGTCTCTCCTTATCTCATTTATCTTTTCTTCCTTCCAAATTTGTTCACCTATAGTTTTATATCTTTTCTTCTATTCGTTCCTTTAGTTATATTACTACATATCTATTCTCTTCAATGTATATTATGTTTTGGACTAAATAAATAAACAAAATAAATATGTTTGTGAGTGACATAGGGGAAGGTTTGGTGGGAAAAGTTTGACTATTTGCTGATGAATCTTAAGTGTGCAATAGGGTTGATATTCCTGGAGGCGTCTGTAATATGGCAAATGATTTAGCTTTACTAGATAAGCGGTCAAAGCAATGGAAACTGCAGTTTAATGTTTTGAAATGTAAAATAATGCACCTGGGGAAAAAGAATCTTCAATCTGAGTATTGTATTGGCAGTCCCGTGTTAGCAAAAACTTCAGAAGAGAAGGATTTAGGGGTCGTGATTTCTAATGGGTGAACAGTGCGGTCAGGCTGTAGGGAAAACAAGTGGAATGCTTGGCTGCATAGCTAGAGGTCTAAAAAGCAGGAAGAGGAAGATTATAATCCTGCTGTATAGAGCGCGGGTGAGACCAAATTTGGAATAATACTGTGTTGAGTTCTGGAGACCTCACCTACAAAAAGATATTTTTCTTCGACTTCAGGGACCTCTCACAAGGTCTTCGTCACAGCTGATTGGATCTCTTCTATGGATGAAAAATGCACCTTGCCACAATGCTCTATGAGTTTGCGAGTTCCTGGCCAAACACCAGGTGCCAACGCTGCCCCCCCTATAGTCCTGATATTGCTCCAGCAGACTTCTTTTTGTTCCCAGTCCTGAAAGGAACCCATTTTTCATCCATAGAAGAGATCCAATCAGCCATGATGAAGACCTTGTGAGAGGTCCCCAAAGAAACTTTTCAGGGCATGTACTGGTCATGGCAGAGTTGCTGGAAAAAATGTGTAGAGGCCCAAGGACAGTACTTTGAAGAATTTTAAGTGTTTGTGCAAATCTGTTCAATAAATTACATTTTTTTAAAAAATTGCATTACTTTATGAACGCACCCTGTAGAAGCAATAAAAGCTCTGAATTTGGGTGGGAGGAGGAGGAAAAAGAGGAGGACAGTCACTGCCGAAGGAAGAAGGTGAGGTGAGCGCCCCCTTTTGCAATTCCATGCCCAGACGCTCTGGGAGGCAATCTCGCACAGGGTATGTGGGAGGCAGCGGGAGTCACCCCAGTGAAGTGGTTTATTCCCTCTTCAAGTGCCCAGAGAAAGGAAAATGCTCCGTTCGCTCTGGGCTGCCAAAGCCTCCTTAAGCGCCACCGAAAGGCTCCTCTGGTAGCCCAGAAAAGCCCGAGATGGCCAGGATTAAAGGGGGAATGGCAGGAAAGTGGGCAGGCCTTCGTGCAGCTCTCAAATTTCCTGGGAAATTTTTCCGGGCTCGGGTTCTTAAGTAGAAAATGGTTCTTAAGAAGAGGCAAAAAAATCTTGAACACCCAGTTTTATCTAGAAAAGTTCTTAAGTAGAGGCGTTCTTAAGCAGAGGTACCACTGTACTTGCATGTGATATTACCTTCAGAAATGAACTTATTTCTGACAAAGTACACTGGCCTAGGATACCAAAACATACCCATCTCTTGATTCTCAGAATCCATGATCAGCTGAGCGGGACAAGGACAGGCCACAACATTACTAACTTAACAACTGCAATGATTCGCTTAATAGCCGTGAACCTATAGCTCATTCTGACCTGGATCCCGTTGGATAATTCTTTCTACTACCATGTTTCCCTGAAAATAAGACACTGTTTTATATTAATTTTTGCTCCAAAAGTTGTGCTACGTCTTATTTTCGGGGGGTGCCTTATATTTCCCAAATAAGACAAATTCACAGGCAGAAAAGCTGACACCCCCAAAGAAAGTGTACCGTACGGTACACTGATTACGGTACGGTACCTGTCAGTATGGCACCCACACACACAAACGACGGCACTTATATGGTACAACAGTATACTCTCGCTATTGCAGCTTCCGGCCACCAGAGGAACTACAGTCTACGCACTGTAGTGGAGACTGTAATGGCGGGGAGACAGCAGCAGACTGTGCCTGCTGTACTGGATGGTACAAAGCGATGGAAGAGGCCAGCAGGGGGCGCCACATTATTACGGTACCGCTATGAACAGCTTTGAATGGTACCGTATGTTTTTCCACCGTACCGTATGTAAACTTGACTACGCCTTATTTTCAGGGGGTGCCTTATATTAGCAAATTCTGCAAAACCTCTGACATGCCTTACTTTCGGGGTACGTCTCATTTTCGGGGAAACAGGGTATCATCCTCGTCTTCCTGACTGTCATTGTCACAATTTAAAGGCATGACATTCGGGGAAAATGCAGCTGCGAGAGCAATCATGGGCTTCCCTAAATATGCCCATGTCACACCAACAGCTCACATTAGAGAACCATCTTTCAGCTGTGGCGAGGGGGGGCGTTTGCCCAGGTTCGCCTGGTGCACCAGTTGCGGCCCTATCTGGATCAGGAGTCACTGCTCACAGTCACTCATGCCCTCATCACCTCAAGGTTTGACTACTGTAATGCTCTCTACGTGGGGCTACCTTTGAAAAGTGTTCGGAAACTTCAGATCGTGCAGAATGCAGCTGCGAGAGCAATCATGGGCTTCCCTAAATATGCCCATGTCACACCAACACTCCGCAGTCTGCATTGGTTGCCTATCAGTTTCCAGTCACAATTCAAAGTGTTGGTTATGACCTATAAAGCCCTTCATGGCACCGGACCAGATTACCTCAGGGACTGCCTCCTGCCGCACGAATCCCAGCGGCCAGTTAGGTCCCACAGAGTGGGTCTTCTCCGGGTCCCGTCAACTAAACAATGCCACTTGGCGGGACCCAGGAGAAGAGCCTTTTCTGTGGCGGCCCCAGCCCTCTGGAACCAACTCCCCCCAGAGATTAGAATTGCCCCAACCCTCCTTGCCTTTTGTAAGCTGCTTAAAACCCACCTCTGCCACCAGGCACGGGGGAATTAAGACTTTTTTCTCCCCCTAGGCCGTTACAACTGTATACATGGTATGTTTGTATGTATGTTTGGTTTTTATATATTAAGGGGTTTTAATTTGCTTTTAGTATTGGATTTTATTGTATATTTTCATGATTGTTGTTAGCCGCCCCGAGTTTTCGGAGAGGGGCGGCATATAAATCCAATAAAACTTGAAACTTGAAACTTGAAAAAGCCCATGAAGGAGATTCCTCCTCCAGAAAGATTAGGTGTCATCTGAGATGCAAACGCAACAAGAGGACATTATGTCCTGAATTAAGACTCCTCTCCTTCTGTTTCCTTCAAGCAGGAAGGCATTTTTCATTCGGCCCCATGATCCGCTCTCAGAAACAGCACGTCATTCATCAGCCCTAAACCCCGACGACACGCCTGGAATCTGACACGCGTGTCACGGGAGGAGAAGCTCAGGGTGGCCCCAAAGGGAAAACAATACGCCTGTTGTTTGTGGGAATGCCAGTGCGGAAGAGAGGTCGACGAAGCACCTTCTCCTTCCATCGTCAAAGATCAGCCCTCCCAAAAGAGCAAAAACGTTAAATCTTTTTTTTCTTTTTAAAAGAAATATTTTTATTAATTTTTCATGCAAAGACAAACAAAACAAACAAAAATTGAACATATACAGGGGCTACAATTGCCCCGCTCAAAATAGAAGTCTTTCTAAGACAGAAAAGAAAACACTAAAATTTGTAAGATCAATACAGAGAATATAAAAAAGAATTATTTTTAAAAAAAATTGGTGCAGCAGTTGCGACCCTATTTGGATCAGGAGCCACTGCTCACAGTCACTCATGCCTTCATCACCTCGAGGCTCGACTACTGTAACGCTCTCTACATGGGGCTACCTTTGAAAAGTGTTTGGAAACTTCAGATCGTGCAGAATGCAGCTGCAAGAGCAATCATGGGCTTCCCCAGGTATGCCCATGTTACACCAACACTCCGCAGTCTGCATTGGTTGCCGATCAGTTTCCGGTCACAATTCAAAGTGTTGGTTATGACCTATAAAGCCCTTCATGGCACCGGACCAGATTATCTCCGGGACCGCCTTCTGCTGCACGAATCCCAGCGACCAGTTATGTCCCACAGAGTGGGTCTTCTCCGGGGCCCGTCAACTAAACAATGTCGCTTGGTGGGACCCAGGGGAAGAGCCTTCTCTGTGGTGGCCCCGGCCTTCTGGAACCAACTCCCCCCAGAGATTAGGATTGCCCTCACCCTCCTTGCCTTTCGTAAGCTGCTTAAAACCCATCTCTGCCGCCAGGCATGGGGGAATTGACATACTCTTTCCCCCTAGGCCTTACAATTTTATGCATGGTATGTCTGTATGTATGTTTGGTTTTTAATAATGGGTTTTTAACTGTTTTTAGTATTGGATTATCATTATATGCTGTTTTATTACTGTTGTTAGCCGCGGAGAGGGGTGGCATACAAATCCAATAAATAAATAAATAAAATAAAATATATTAAAACTTTTGTAAGAGAATCAATTCATATATAAACATTTCTTTCTATTCCATTCATTTAGCATTCTTTTTATTCAACCATATATAAAATCCTTTCCCAAATTTTATAAAAATCTGATTCTTCTTGATTATTTAACCGCCTAATTTAATCTTTCCCCCCCCCCTGCTTGTTCCCTTTGCCCCATAAGTCGAGGATTCACAAAGGGCATTTCTCCTTTTGACCTCACCACATCTCCCTGGGAATGATGGGAGGGTTCACAAGCCAGGCTCTGGCATGGGGCTCACCACAAAACTGAATCTTCCCCGAGGAAACTTTGGCACGGCTGAAGTCCTGCAGCCACTGGCCGGGGAATTCACCTCTGGGAATTGGGCAGAATTTCCTCTCTTTGTCAATCAATCCTCCCTTCCGACTAAAAGCTTAGTCGGTCTCTACCAACCTTTAATACAGATATTTGTCTAGATTGTTTACTTAGGATGGATTACACTTTCCTCAGGCTCTCTGGGTTTTTCAAGGATTCAAAGGCATATAAAACAAAACCTCATGCAATTTAAAATATCCCTATAGTTGTCAGCCAGGTTCATCTTCTGCCAACAAATCGCTTGTACAGTGGTACCTCTACTTACGAACTTAATTCATTCCGTGACCAGGTTCTTAAGTAGAAAAGTTGGTAAGAAGAAGCAATTTTTCCCATAGGAATCAATGTAAAAGCAAATCGTGTGTGTGTTTGGGGAAACCACAGGGAAGGTGGAGGCCCTGTTTCCTCCCAGGAGATTCCTAGAGAGGCCCCATGGAGGCTTCTCCTTGCCTTTTCCGGTTACAGTTTACAAGGCTCGGGTTTGTAAGTGGAAAATGGTTCTTGAGAAGAGGCAAAAAAGTCTTGAACACACGGTTCTTATCTAGAAAAGTTCGTAAGTAGAGGCATTCTTAAGTAGAGGTACCATCTGTCAATCCATCACCGGGGGGGTGAATTATTGACCCTCTCAGAGAGGGTTTGCAACTTGGGCATCCTCCTCGATCCACAGCTAACTTTTGAACACCATCTTTCAGCTGTGACAAGGGGGGCGTTTGCCCAGGTCCGCCTGGTGCACCAGTTGCGGCCCTATTTGGACAGGGAGTCTTTGCTCACGGTCACTCATGCCCTTATCACCTCGAGGTTTGACTACTGCAATGCTCTCTACATGGGGCTACCTTTGAAGAGTTTTTGGAAACTTCAACTCATCCAAAATGCAGCTGCACGAGCAGTTTTGGTTATTCCAAGAAATGCCCACATCTCGCCATCACTCCGCGGACTGCATTGGCTACTAATCTGTTTCCGGGCACAATTCAAAGTATTGGCTATGACCTATAATGTCCTTCATGGCATAGGACCAGATTATCTCTGAGACCGCCTTCTGCCACACGAATCCCAGCGACCGGTGAGGTCCCACAGAGTTGGCCTCCTTAGGGTCCCGTCGACCAAACAATGTCGGCAGGCAGGACCTAGGGGAAGAGCCTTCTCTGTGGGAGCCCCGACCCTCTGGAATCAGCTCCCCCCAGAGATTCTCCTCGCCTTCCGAAAGAGCTTAAAAACTCATCTTTGCCGCCACTCTTGGGACTTTTAGATCTTCCCCCTGAGCAATGAATGTTTTAAATATGAAGTGTTGAATGATTGGTTTGGTAGGTTTTACTTTCTTTTAACTGAATTGAAGGGTTGTTTTTAATGTAGTATTAATTGGATTTATATGATTGTCCTGTTTTTGTATATGCTGTGAGCCGCCCCGAGTCCTCAGAGAGGGGCGGCATACAAATCTAGTAAAATAAAATAAAATAAATAAATAAAAATAATCTTTCTAAAAATCAAGTGCACCTAATTATTCATATAACTACAGCAGCCAGATTAGCAATTGCGCAATGGTGGAAAAATGAAGATATACCCCAAGATGACTTAATAATAGGGGAAATCAAATATTGTGCAGAAATGACTAAGTTAACTATGGCAGTTAGAAACAATACTGAGTCCTCATTCAACAACTATTGGGATCATTTCTACTGTTGGCTAGAAAAAAACGAACAACTTGCCTAACAAATGCTAAGAATTGTATATATTCAAACAGATACAAATCTGGTATTAAATCTTTCTTTCTTTCTCAATAGATGTATGAGACATCGATATATACTCTAAAATTGGACTGGCTTTCTTAAAACCTCTTTATTTTGGTTTATTCAACGCTTTCTTTTACTTATCTATAATTTCAAATATTAGATATAAGGAAATGAGCTGCTGAAAATATATCTAGTTCATAATCTCAATACAGATCTACCGTACACCCACCCACCCTTTCCCCTACTCTTCACTTCTCTTCTCTTTCCTTTTCTTTCTTTCCTTTCTTTCTGTATCTTTGTATGTTTATCGACCTTTTTTTGTCTATTTGTCTTGGTCTATTGTCAAATGTATATCGTTTAGACTATAATTCGACATGATGCCTTCATGGCATTGGATCAGAATATCTGCGAGACCGCCTTCTGCCGCACGAATCCCAGCGACCAATTAGGTCCCACAGAGTTCGCCTTCTCTGGGTCCCGTCAACTAAACAATGTCGTTTGGCGGGCCCCAGGGGAAGAGCCTTCTCTGTGGCGGCCCCGACTCTCTGGAACCAGCTCCACCCAGAGATTAGAACTGCCCCTACCCTCCTTGCCTTTCGTAAACTCCTTAAAACCCACCTTTGTCGTCAGGCATGGGGGAACTGAGACATCTCCCCCGGACCTATTCAATTCAATTTATGTATGGTATGCTTGTATGTATGTTTGCTTAAATAATGGGGTTTTTAAAATATTTTTAAATTGTAAATTATTAGATTTGTTATGAACTGTTTTATTGTGTTGTGAGCCATCCCGAGTCTACGGAAAGGGGCGGCATACAAATCTAATAAATAAATAAATAAGTAAGCAAGCAAGCAAGCAAGCAAGCAAGCAAGCAAGCAAGCAAGCAAGCAAGCAAGCAAGCAAGCAAGCAAGCAAGCAAGCAAGCAAGCAAGCAAGCAAGCAAATAAACAAACAAACAAACAAATAAATAAACAAATAAATAAATGATTATTGCTTTCTGTAATTCAATATGTTTTTACTGTCAATTGCAATTAAATGTATTCATTGTATATTGGTAAATAAAATATTTTAAAAAAATAAAAATAAAAATAAAAAAATATGGAAAGCAATTGGCTGCATTTTATATAACCCACCTTCCATTTGGAAACATGGGCCCCTCCCAGGCATAAAACCTCACATATAATTGTAGGAACATTTTGCATCCTTATATTAAAATATCAACAAAAGGAAACCAAAGTATTTATCTGATTTCATTGTAATTTTCTGGTCAGTGCATTCCGTTTGGATGTGGTGTTTTGGTTTAGCCTTTCCCAGAGTTCAGAATCCCTCCAGAGGTTTGAGTCAAGTCCATTTCTGCCCAGATTTCCCCGGGATTTTCCATGGCCTCCTCCTTTTTGCCCTCTGCTTTCAAAGTCCATGGCTTTACAACGGCCATAAACAAACGGACCCGAAACCAGATACGTCAAAACGGAATAGCGTCTCTGCTTCCCACACGCAAACCTTGGGTGTGCCAAGTGTGAAGAAGGAGGACTAAGGGAATATATGGTCTTTTTTAAAAAAAAATCACAGATTCCACAGCATTTGGTGGACCTCCCTTTTGCTGACTCACCACTTCCAAAATATAGCAGAACAAAATAATCAGAACTGCAGAAACAACAATGGCTGCCAACCTGCCTTCCATTGAGGACCTGTAGACTGCATGAGTCAAAAAGAGGGCGGGGAAAATATTGACTGACCCCTCGCATCCTGGACTCCCACCCTCAAAACGTCGCTACAGAGCACTGCACACCAAGACAACTAGACAAAAGGATAGTTTTCCCTCGAACGCCATCACTCTGCTAAATAAATAATTCCCTCAACACTGTCAAACTATTTACTAAGTCTGCACTACTATTACTACTAGTTTTTTCTCATCATTCCTATCACCTATTTCCTCCCACTTAGGACTGTATGACTGTAACATTGTTGTTGTTGTTGTTGTTGTAATAATAATAATAATAATAATAATAATAATAATAATAATAATAATAATAATAATAATTTAGATTTGTATGCCGCCCCTCTCCGGAGACTCGGGGTGGCTCACAACATAGCAATAATACAATACATTTCCAATCTAATAAAAATTTAAAAGTCAATTAAAAAACATTAATAAAACAGTGTCATAAAATCGCCAACTACACAATTGTACACATTCAACCTAGTTAATCATGCAACAGAGGTCTGAAAACACAACGAAGGGGGGAGGTAGTCATCCCCACGCCTGGTGAAAGAGGTGAGTCTTCAGCATTTTACCTAAGGCAAGGAGGGTGGGGGCTTTTCGAATCTCTGGAGGGAGTTGATTCCAGAGGGCCGGGGCCGCCACAGAGAAGGCTCTTTCCCTGGTCCCCGTCAACCAACATTGCTTAGTCAATGGGACCCGGAGAAGGCCAACTCTGTGAGACCTAATCGGCCGCTGGGATTCGTGCGGCAGAAGGCGGTCTCGTAGATATTCTGGTCTGATGCCATGTAGGGCTTTATAGGTCATTACCAACACTTTGAATTGTGACCGAAAACTGATCGGCAGCCAGTGCAGGCCACGGAGTGTTGATGAAATATGGACATACCTAGGGAAGCCCATGATTGCTCTTGCGGCTGTTTCATTGTTATATTGTTTTATTATTGTTGTGAGCCGCCCCGAGTCTTCGGAGAGGGATTGGCATACAAATCTAATAAATTATTGTTTTTGTTTTTGTTTTTAATATTATTAATAATATTATTATTAATAATATTATTATTATTAATAATAATATTATTATTATTAAATTATTCTGCACCATCTGGAGTTTCCGAACACTCTTCAAAGGTGTTCTTGTATCCTTAAGATTTTTATTAATATTGATTGCTTCCTGATTGCTTATTTGACCCCCATGACAATCATTAAGTGTTGCACTTCATGATTCTTGACGCATGTGTCTTTTTCTTTTATGTACACTGAGAGCATCTGCACCAAAGTCAAATTTCTTGTGTGTGCAATCACACTTGGCCAATAAAGAATAAAAGAATTCTGTATTAATGGGGAAGAAATACTAATACCTTTACAGCTGTTTCTACCCCGTGATGGATTATTGTTTCAAGGTCTCTGTGAAATACAGAATCTTATCACTGTGGATCTCGCATGGATCTTCTGAAATGAGCAGGAGGATCAGCGAGAAGGGGAGGAATGTAGTCCTTATCTCAACTGGTGATAGAAAAACCAATAAATTCCCCCCCTGCCCCCCAAATGCTGAGGTTGATTAATGAAAGGCAACCCCTTTTATTTATACCATGTATTTTTTCTCCTGCCTTTTTTGTAAGAAAGCTTATGGTTGATTTAAAGTGTACATCTGGAAGAAGAGGCAGGAAAGAGAAGGGAAGAAGGGAGAGAAGAATGTGGAGTTTATTTTTATGTTTGACTTGAGAGAGGGGAACTCTCAGCTGAGGGCAGGAAAGCAACTAGAAACATAGAAGACTGATGGCAGAAAAAGACCTCATGGTCCATCTAGTCTGCCCTTATACTATTTCCTGTATATTATCTTACAATGGATATATGTTTATCCCAGGCATGTTTAAATTCAGTTATTGTGGATTTACCAAACACGTCTGCTGGAAGTTTGTTCCAAGGATCTACTGCTCTTTCAGTGAAATAATATTTCCTCACGCTGCTTTTGATCTTTCCCCCAACTAACTTCAGATTGTGTCCCCTTGTTCTTGTGTTCACTTTCCTATTAAAAACACTTCCCTCCTGAACCTTATTTAACCCTTTAACATATTTAAATGTTTTGATCATGTCCCCCCTTTTCCTTCTGTCCTCCAGACTATACAGATTGAGTTCATTAAGTCTTTCCTGATACGTTTTATGCTTAAGACCTTCCACCATTCTTGTACCCCGTCTTAGGACCCGTTCAATTTTGTCAATATCTTTTTGTAGGTGAGGTCTCCAGAACTGAACACAGTGTTCCAAATGTGGTCTCACCAGCACTCTATATAGCGGGATCATAATCTTCCTCTTCCTGCTTGTTATACCTCTAGCTATGCAGCCAAGCATCCTTCTTGCTTTCCCTACTGCCTGACTGCAGGATTGTTTATGTAGAGCAGAGGTGGCAATTAATTTTGCCATGGGGCAGCATGAGAAATTGGGATGGTTTCAGAGGGCCGGACTAATATAATTAACTCAGTTCTACCCAATATTGTAAAGACCCAGACCCCAGCTTGACCTAAACACCCAGACCCACTCTACAGACCCCTAATTGTTTGCCCACTCCCCATCTGCAGAGAGCTCTTGGGTGTTGGGGGGCAAAAACACACCTGTTTTTGCAAAAAAGCGGGCCGCTTTTCAGTCTGCAGAGAGCATTTGGGGACTGGAGAAAGGTAAAAATGCCTCCATTTTTGGAAAAAAATGGGCAAAAAGGCCCATTCATCACAAAAATTGGAGCATTTTTGCCATCCCCCAGTAACCAAGAACTGTCTACAGATTCCCCAAACCCCTGGCCCACCCACTTTTTGTGAAAAAAAAGCCCCCCAAGCAGCCCATTTTTTGCAAAAAAATTGGGCTGTTTTTGCCTTCTAGCATGACTGGAGGAGGAATTCTGGGAGTTGAAGTCCCCGAGTCTTAAAGCTGTCAAGTTTGAAGTTTGTAAAAAGTGTACACAGTTGTAAAAAGTATTCTGCTGCACTGGTATTTTATTGAATAATATATTACTATGCCATTTGGTTCATGTGCTGTCCCCAGAGACAGAAATAGTTGGACTGTAGGCATATTTCTTTAAGATATTGCATTAGGGAAAATGTAGTGAAATTGTATTCTGGGTAATGTAGTTTTTCATGTGACCACATTTGTGTATTCCTATTGGCTCTGACTCAGGATGAGGGGTAATTGGAGAGAACATTCCAGAGGGTCTTTGTCTTTACTCACTAAGCCAGCCAGCATGTAGATGCTACACCTAGAGCCTGAGTCAATTCAACCTCTTTTTACCTGCACAATGGGAAAGATTATACTGCAGAAGAATCGCATCATAACTGTGAGTTATTGTGAGAATTCCTGTAATAAAATGATCTGGGATATCTCGTTGTGCTGAGTTATCTGACTGGGAAAAGTTGAGCTTATACCAGAATAGTTCAGAATACATTTTTCCTTTTTTCCCACCTCTAAAATCTAGGTGCATTTTATACTCCGGTGCACCTTATACTCCGAAAAATACAGTAAATTATCAACATGACAACTTTGAAAGCATAGCACCTTGGATCAAACTTAGAAAATGAAATGGTGGGATATGGAGGTGAAGACAATTGTAGGTTAATGAAAAGTGGGAAGAGGCCACTGTGAAAGTGAAAACAGAAAGTGGTGGTGCCCTTCACTCCTCCACTCGAAACAGAATACCCTACGAGACTAGACTTTCAATCCTGGGCCTAGAAAGTTTAGAACTAAGACGCCTTAAACAAGATGTCAGTATTGCCCACAAGATCATATGCTGCAACATCCTGTCTGTCGGAGACTACTTCAGCTTCAACCACAACAACACAAGAGCACACAACAGATTTAAACTTAATATTAACCGCTCCAAACTTGACTGTAAAAAATATGACTACAGTAACCTAGTTGTCGAAGCGTGGAACTCATTACCGGACTCCATAGTGTCATCCCCAAACCCCCAACACTTTACCCTTGGATTATCTACGGTTGACCTATCCAGATTCCTAAGAGGTCAGTAAGGGGCGAGTACAAGTGCACTAGAGTGCCTTCCATCCCCTGTCCTATTGCTTTCCTACATCTCCTATACCTTTCTTCTATTCCTATATCTTCTTTTCTATTCTTTCTTAGATATATTTTACTATGAGTATCTCCTCTATAATCTTCATCATGCATTTTACTATGTGTATAGATATAGACCCACTAAAACTCTCATTGTGTATTGGACAAAATAAATAAATAAATAAATAAATAAATAAATAAACAAACAAACAAACAAACAAACAAAAATTAATTAAAAAAAATAATAAAATAAAATAAAATAAAATAAAATAAAATAAAATAAAATAATAAAATAAAATAAAATAAAATAAAATAAAATAAAATAAAATAAAATAAAATAAAATAAAATAAAATAAAATAAAATAAAATAAAATAAAATAAAATAAAATAAAATAAAATAAAATAAAATAAAATAAAATAAAATAAAATAAAATAAAATAAAATAAAATAAAATAAAATAAAATAAAATAAAATAAAATAAAATAAAATAAAATAAAATAAAATAAAATAAAATAAAATAAAATAAAATAAAATAAAATAAAATAAAATAAAATAAATAATAAAATAAATAAACCAGAGTGGAGATAAAGAAGAGATTAAGTAGAGATTAATCATGCAGACCAAGGGAATGCCAAAGGAAGATTGTGAAGGAAAAGACATTTTTGACTACCACAAAGTCTGCAATAATTAGAGCAGAGGTCCATTCCCTCCCCCTCCCAGAGGCAAAGTAGAGTTGAAGACTGAGGAAGAAACAAGAGAGACACTTTCCAAAGATGGATTTGTAGACATTTTTAAACAGCACCTGTCAGAAAAGCACATCAGTCCGTCAGGAAGCAGATAAAAATGATTGCTTCCTTGAGACAAAGATCAGCAAGTAAAACCTCAGGTCAATGATGCATTAGGAAACCCGATGGAGCCTGACATGATTGACAGAAGGAGAAGGGGAAGGCAATGCAGGAGGCTGATGAAGGGGGATCGGAGAGATTACAGGGGCCTCACACAAAGAGCTACAAGTTACGGCTGGGTACAGGTTGGAAGGGTGAAAGTAACTACGCCGTTGTGGCCAGCTGGAGTTGAGTCCAACTCAGACAAATTTAAGTTAGTCTATGGAGTGTCTCAATCATCCAGGTCAGTGTGGTCCCCAAAGTGCTTTTTCAAGAAGAGATAACTGGACGTTCTCCTTGAAGATCCCATCATCGAATACAGCTCTGTTTGGAACCCATATCGCATCTCAGACATCAACACTCTTGAAAATGTCCAAAGATACTTCACCAGAAGAGCCCTTCACTCCTCCACTCGAAATAGAATACCGTACGAGACTAGACTTTCAATCCTGGGCCTAGAAAGCTTAGAACTAAGACGCCTTAAACAAGATCTAAGTATTGCCCACAAGATCATATGCTGCAATATCCTGCCTGTCAGCGACTACTTCAGCTTCAACCACAACAACACAAGAGCACACAACAGATTTAAACTTAATATTAACCACTCCAAACTTGACTGTAAAAAATATGACTTCAGTAACCGAGTTGACCCTTCGCTTCCTAGATATCAATTGTTTCGACTCCTACCCTCAAATCAATGCTACAGAGCACTGCACACCAAGACAATTAGACACAAGAGTAGTTTTTTTCCCCAAATGCCTTCACTCTGCTAAACAAATAATTCCCTCAACACTGTCAAACTATTTACTGTGGCTGCATGACTATTACTACTAGTTTTTTCTGATCATTCCAATCACCTCCTCCCACTTATGACTGTATAAATGTAACTTGTTGCTTGTATCCTTAAGATTTTCATTAATATCGATTGTTTCCTGGTTGCTTATTTGACCCCCTATGAGAATCATGAAGTGTTGGACCTCCTGATTCTTGACAAATGTTTCTTTTTCTTTTATGTTCACTGAGAGCATCTGCACCAAAGACAAATTCTTTGTGTCCAATGACACTTCGTCAATATTCTATTCTATTCTATTTCATTGAATTCTATTCTATTCTATTCTATTCTGATTTCATTGCTTATTTGACCCCTATGAAGTGTTCTACCTCCTGATTCTTGACAAATGTCTCTTTTCTTTTATGTACACTGAGAGCATCTGCGCCAAAGACAATTTCCTTGTGTGTCAAATCATACTTGGCCAATAAAGAATTTTATTCTATTCTCTGGAAAGCCAGGAGCCACAAGCTTTCCTTGAGGTCAAGTTGAGGGATGACTCAATTCCTTTGAGGCCCTCCAAAGCATCCATCCATCCTGGTGGGGATTGTATGGGTTGATTTGGGGAATGGCTTGACGGGCTCTCCTTTGAATCCAACCCCGTACGGAGTCTTTCACACAGCCCTTGGTCCTTCAGCCATCTCAGGGGTTTTGGAATGGCTTTCCATGGGGCTCCATCCATACTAAGTGGTGAGGCTACAGTGGACCCGATCTGTTTCCTGCGTTTTGCTGGAGTGGATTTTTTTTTTGGGAAGCACTCCAGTGAGTTGTTTCTCTGCTTTGATTTTTAATATTTATACATCAGGATGTTTTCCTTGCTGGGATTTGTGGGCCGCATCAAACAAGCCTCTTTTATCTCAGTCTCTATTTGATAGCACTGTTGTTTTATTTGTTCTAACTTGCCATTGGAACATTTGTTCCCATCAAGCAACCTGGAAGCCTTTCCAATAAATAGAGCCAATAAACAAAACCCAATAAATTGGGTTGGGGGAGACAGAGAAAGAGAGGTGGGGTGGAATACAGCATGGTGGCCCTAAATTCTTGCTCGGTTTGTTTTCTTCTCTGTCTTCTTGGGAGGCCTGGAGAAGCATCATGAAAGCAAAACGAAGCACCTTCTGGTGAACTTTCCCTACTCAAAAACAATGGGGTTGGGGGTTGCTGAAGGCTGGTGTGTGTGTTTGTGTTTTATGGCACACACATAATACACACGTCCACATGTCTGTGGCTAGGCATCTGTGTATGCCGATTTGTAGACATTGTTCCTGGTGGTCATCCTGTTAGTATCCCTTGCAGTCACGGCCAAGTTGAGTAACCTCTGCTTCTTGCCTACAGCTTTTCTCAGGCAGCCAACGGAGGGAGTTCCTACGGATAAACAAACATTCCTGTTTTTCTTGTACACAGAGACGAGGCTCCACTTGAAATTGGGGAGGGGGGAGAGGAGCGTTTCATTTCTTAGTATAGAGGATGCATACATTTTATTTATTTTTTCATTTATTTTTATTTCTACTGGCAATAACAAAAGGAAAAAGCCTCTTCTCTTTTGCATGTATGACAGATTTTGAGTGAGCAGAGGTTAGCATCTCACAGCTGGAGTAGAATACAATAGGATAGGATAGGATAGGATGGGATGGGATGGGATGGGATGGAATGGAATAGAATAGAATAGAATAGAATAGAATAGAATAGAATAGAATAGAACAGAATCTTCGGAGAAGGGCTGCATACAAATCTAAATAATATTAATAATAATAATAATAATAATAATAACAACAACAACAGATGATCCAAAGTGCAGACTCTGTAAAGAAACAGATGAAACAATCGATCACATACTCAGCTGCTGCAAAAAGATCGCACAGACTGACTACAAGCATAGTCTGCGGAGAGGGGCGGCATACAAATCTAAATAAATAAATAAACAAACAAACAAACAAACAAACAAACAAATAAATAAATAAATGATAAATAATTGATAATAATAAATAAATAAATAAATAAACAAACAAATAAACAAACAAACAAACAAACAAACAAACAAACAAACAAACAAACAAACAAACAAACAAATAAATAAATAGACATGATGCTGTGGCACAGATGATCCACTGGAACTTGTGTCGGAACTACCATTTACCAGGGGCAAAGAACTGGTGGGATCATAAGCCTGAAAAAGTGGTCGAAAATGAGCAAGCAAAACTACTGTGGGACTTCCGACTTCAGACGGACCGAATTATGAAGCATAACACACCAGACATTGTGATCATGGAGAAAAAGAAAGTATGGATCATCGACATCGCAATCCCAGGAGACAGCAGAATTGAGGAGAAGCAGCTAGAGAAATTAGTGAAATACGAAGATCTAAAATTAACGACTCTGGCATAAGCCAGTGAAAGTGGTCCCAGTGGTACTTGGCGCGCTGGGCGCAGTGCCAAAGGATCTCAGCGGACATTTGAAAACCATTGGAATTGACAAAATCTCCATCTGTCAATTGCAAAAGGCTGCTTTACTGGGATTGGCAAACATAATTCGCCGCTACTTCAGGCAGTCCTAGGTGCTTGGGAAGTGCCCGACTGGTGATGAAATACGAAATCCAGCATAGTGATCTTGTTTGCTGTGTTGTACTGACATAATAATAATAATAATAATAATAATAATAATAATAATAATAATAAAAAAAGAGAATAGAATAGAATGGAGTGGACTGGAAAAGAATGGAAGAGAATAGAATTCTTTATTGGCCAAGTGTGATTGGACACACAAGGAATTTGTCTTTGGTGCAGATGCTCTCAGCGTACATAAAATAAAATATACATTTGTCAAGAATCATGAGGGACAATGCTTAATGATTGTCATAGGGATCAAATAAGCAATGAAGAAACAATATTAATAAAAATCTTGAGGATACAAGCAAGAAGTTACAGTCATACAGTCATAAGTAGGAAGAAACGGATGATGGGAATGATGAGAAAAAACTAGTAGTAATAGTAGTGCAGACTTAGTAAATAGTTTGACAGTGTTAAGGGAATTATTTGTTTAGCGGAGTGATGGCATTCGGGGAAAAAACTGTCCTTGTGTCTAGTAGTTTTGGTGTGCGGTGCTCTGTAAGGACGTTTTGAGGATAGGAGTTGAAACAGTTTGTGTCCAGGATATGAGAATGAGGCAAAGGCAATAAAATGGCTCCTCTGGTTTCTTTTTAAAGTGTTTTGTTTTGAAGCAGCTTCAAAGTGATGTTGGTTTGAAGCCCTGTTGAAGTCCTGCACCTTAAGGTGTAAACAAATTCACTCTTTATTTACTAGGCAATAGATAAAACCAGGTTGAGTCTAGGTGCTTTGGATGGAAGCCTGGCAGGTAATCAGAAATGGAACAAAACTCCCAGATATTATTATTAATGTTGTTGTTGTTGTTATAATAAAATAATAATAGCAACAACAACAACCACAAGGAGTTGGAAGGGACCTTGGAGGTCTTCTAGTCCAACCCCCTGCTTAGGCAGGAAACCCTACACTACTTCACATTAATGGTTATCCAACATCTTCTTAAAAACTTTCAGTGTTGGAGCATTCACAAGTTCTGGATGCAACTTCTGTTCCACTGGTCAATTGTTCTAACTGCCAGGAAATTTCTCCTTAGTTCTAAGTCGCTTCTCTCCTTGTTTAGTTTCCACCCATTGCTTCTTGTTCTACCCTCAGGGGCTTTGGAGAATAGGTTGACTCTCTTTTCTTTGTGGCAAACCCTGAAATATTGGAAGACTGCTATCATGTCTCCCCTGGAGAATAGGTTGACTCGTTCTTCTTGGTTCTTCTTCTTGGTTCTGTGTGTGTTGCTTCCCTGCCTTGTTACCATCAGGGAGTTTCCAGAAGCCAAGCAGAAGTCCAAGAGGTCTTTGGTCAGATTCAGCATGGTCCAAGTTAGCAATGTGGCTGTGAACTGTCTATAAAATGTATATTTTGGGTCCAATTAAGTGGTTCCAGTTGGCAAGTAGACCTCAGAACGGTGTTCAATGGGAGCTCTATGGTCTTTGTCCTATGACAGCCACTTCTTAAGCTCTTCCCAAGCAAGCATCTTTTTGGCAAGCCGTGGTGATAATACGCCGGGCAAGAAGAATGGCTTCTTCAGAGCACAGCAATCTCTTTTGCAGGAGATCACAATCTGGCTTTGAAGAAAGAATGAATGCGAAAAGAGCTGGGATTTGGGGGCTGTTTGTTTTGCAGCAATCAAGGAAAGGAAGGAGTCCATTTCCATGGTCCAGTTGCTCTGTCATGGTCCAGTTCCTGAGTTATGGCTTTGTGTTTCTTAATCTTGGCTCCAGAATAAAGTCCTCGGAAGAAGGACATCCGAAGCGATGAGTCTCCGGAGCCCTTACTGGAGCTCCTCTTTTCAAGTCCACACGATTTACAGGGCTTGGCAGATGGAAATAATTTACTCCGACGGTGATTTTTCATAGCCTGCTTCCTTTCGGTTACTCTGTGCTTACGACCAGGAAAATACCAACAAGGTGCCCGATTTCTTCATAGGAGGGGGAGAAAAATCACATTTGTGTAAAACAAAAAAGAGCTTGTCTTACGGAGCCATCCTCCTTCCCATCTTCCTACCGCTTCACCATCTGCAGGGGAGACATAACAGCAGTCTTCCAATATTTCAGGGTTTGCCACAAAGAAAAGAGAGTCAACCTATTCTCCAAAGCCCCTGAGGGTAGAACAAGAAGCAATGGTGGAAACTAAACAAGGAGAGAAGGGACTTAGAACTAAGGAGAAATTTTCTGACAGTCTCAAAATGGGTGAGCAGTGTGGTTGGGCAGTGTTGTGATTCCGTCTGAGGCCCCTCAGGGAACGGCTGATCCTCTGCCGGCTTCCTGCTCAGAGGGGGAGGATGAGGAACAGGAGGTTCAGGCAGACGGGGAGGAGGAAACTCAGGCTGAGGGAGAGGGAGGACAGCCAGAGTCCCCCGAGAGGGAGCTCTCCCCAGCAAGCAGCCTGGATTCCTTAGATGAAAATGCACAAGCAATCATAGATCTCCGGCAGAGAAGAGCAACACAACGAAGGGGTCAATTAGCCAGGTACTTTCAGCACTAAAGAGGCAACAGCTGGGTTTGGGTGTGGTGCTCTCTGGAAAGGCTGAAAAGGCAGACCCACCCTTCCTGGCTTGTGGAGTATTATCTTTGGGAGTCCTGGGACCTGGCTGTGATCTTTGGCGTCTTGGAATTCTGGTTTGTGACTTTGAATACTGAAACCTTGGGGGGAAAAGGTGTGGGTCTTATTCTCTACAGTGGTGGGTGTGCCAGCAAGAAGTCTGCTGTATTGTCTGGCCATCAGGACTCTGCTGTGAAGTCTCATAGCCTGCCTGTTGGGAAGAACAGGTTTTTCTCTGTATTTTTCAAACTATAAAGTGCTTTTGCTTTTAACAGCGTATCTGGCTGCTTTTTCCAGTTGGTGTTGAAGTCTGGGGGCACCCAGACAGAACAGGCAGTAGGAAAAGCAAGTAGGATGCTTGGCTGCATAGCTAGAGGTATAACAAGCAGGAAGAGGGAGATTGTGATCCCCTTATATAGAGCACTGGTGAGACCACATTTGGAATACTGTGTTCAGTTCTGGAGACCTCACCTACAAAAAGATATTGACAAAATTGAACGGGTCCAAAGACGGGCTGCAAGAACGGTGGAAGGTCTTAAGCATAAAACGTATCCTTGGAACAAACTTCCAGCAGACGTGGTTGGTAAATCCACGGTAACTGAATTTAAACATGCCTGGGATAAACATAGATCCATCCTAAGATAAAATACAGGAAATAGTATAAGGGCAGACTAGATGGACCACAAAGTCTTTTTCTGCTGTCAATCTTCTATGTTTCTAAAAATGGCTGCATTCAGTTTATAAGACACACTGATATTTCCACCCTGTTTTAAGGGGGTGAAATTGTGCATTTTATAATCCAAAAAATACCGTATATGTTAAATGGGTCCATGGACAATATGCATTCTTATCTCACTTATTCTTGTCCTTTCTCTTTCTTCAAAATCAGTTCTTCTTATAGCTTTTGGATCATTATCCATTAGATGATTCATTACCAAATAATTCCATATTCTCATTCACACCCATTAACCTTATTACATTTTTCCTGTTTGCTAGAAATATAAACCTCAGTTTTCCGCCCCCAACCTTTTGCTATCACAGTGCTGCTCCAAGCATCTTGGGTCAAAGAGAATAAATTCCCCAACAAATACAATAATTTTTGAGTTGTTATAATAATTCTGCAATCACAGAAGAAATAACATCTAACAATTCCGCGATCATATGACAGAATAAATAACATGTTGTTTTTCTCTTAGAACGCAAATGTCTTTTTGGAACAAATCCTTTGATTATGAGTCACTCTCAATGGGATTCTTCCGCTGCAGTGCCAGGCATAACATCTTCGTAACATTTCTGTGTTTCAATGTTGATTTATAATGTTGAAAAAAACAGAGGGATTACATTAGAATATTAATATATCTATTTATTTTTCAAAGTGTGAAGAATGTGTGCAATTGGCGTGCATTGATTATGATCTAAATCTAGCAATGAATGAAAAATGACAGAAGACGAAAAAAATATGTCTTCCATGTTATTCCTTTGGCCTTCACTTGTGTTCCTTGCTCATGGGCTGGAGGCTTACAAAAGAATTCCAGTTCCACTGAAGCAGTGGAAGTGATATGCCAGTGCCTGGAGGCTGTTGGGGTCTGGATGGGTGTCAACAGACTCAAACTCAACCCTGATAAGATGGAGTGGCTGTGGGTTTTGCCTCCCAAGGACAACCCCATCTGTCCGCCCATTACCCTGGGGGGGGGGAATCACTAACCCCCTCAGAGACGGTCCGCAACTTGGGCGTCCTCCTTGATCCACTGTTCACATTAGAGAACCATCTTTCAGCTGTGGCGAGGGGGGCGTTTGCCCAGGTTCGCCTGGTGCACCAGTTGCAGCCCTATTTAGACCGGGAGTCACTGCTCACAGTCACTCATGCCCTCATCACCTCGAGGCTCGACTACTGTAACGCTCTCTACATGGGGCTACCTTTGAAAAGTGTTTGCAAACTTCAGATCGTGCAGAATGCAGCTGCGAGAGCAATCATGGGCTTCCCTAAATATGCCCATGTCACACCAACACTCCGCAGTCTGCATTGGTTGCTGATCAGTTTCCGGTCACAATTCAAAGTGTTGGTTATGACCTATAAAGCCCTTCATGGCACCGGGCCAGATTATCTCAGGGACCGCCTTCTGCCGCACGAATCCCAGCGACCAGTTAGGTCCCACAGAGTGGGCCTTCTCTGGGTCCCGTCAACTAAACAATGTCGGTTGGCGAGGCCCAGGGGAAGAGCCTTCTCTGTGGCGGCCCCAGGCCTCTGGAACCAACTCCCCCCAGTGATTAGAATAGCCCCCACCCTCCTTGCCTTTCATAAGCTCCTCAAAACTTATCTCTGCCGTCAGGCATGGGGGAACTAAGATAATCTTTTCCCCTAGGCTTCTACAATTTATGCATGGTATGTTTGTATGTATGATTGGTTTTATAACAAGGGTTATAAAGGGGTGGCATACAAATCCAATAAATAAGTAAGTAAGTAAGTAAGTAAGTAAGTAAGTAAGTAAGTAAGTAAGTAAGTAAGTAAGTAAATAATAGGCGTGCATTGATTATGATCTAAATCTAGCAATGAATGAAAAATGACAGTAGACTAAAAAAATATGTCTTCCATGTTATTCCTTTGGCCTTCACTTATGTCCCTTGCTCATGGGCTGGAGGCTTACAAAAGATTTCCAGTTGCACAATTTGTCCTCAATGCATGAAGGGTGGCCAAAGGATAATAGGGCAGGACAATCTTGCTTGTTTTCTCCCCAGTCCTTGAGAGAAGACACAACTACTGCCTTTGAGATGTTCAGCACATCTAGAGCATTGCTATAGAATAATTGTTAAA
>NC_091956.1:10236138-10263638 GCF_031021105.1 Erythrolamprus reginae
CTGCAGAGCTGGAAACAAAAGGAAACCATATGGGTTTATTTGTGAAGTTTGCTTTGAAATGAATCCAAATTCTGTTTTTGCAAATCTGATGTTATTTGTTTCACACACACACACACCCCACTCAAATTGGCAACACTTCCCCAAATTTGTTTGGGAATTAATAGAATGGCATATGTTTCTGTCACAGCCATATCAACAAAACTGCATTTATACGGCATTTGATGTTTTTCTGACATGCCACAGATAAGGTTTTCCTGAATGTGCAGCCCCAAGTTAATATAATGCAAAGCAGGAATGCTTCCTAACGTCTCAAAACTTTATGATTTTTTATGGCAGAGTTAAAAAGAACTTCTCTTCCTTTGGACAGAATATTACATAATATACATGAATACAAACACACGTAGAGAGAGAGGGAGAGAGAAAGAGAAATTTGAAAAAGAGAGAGAGGTAACAATCAATCTATATCAACTTTATTTGATTAGTCAATCGACCATATCAAAGCGAGGAAAAGGACCACATCAGTCATCATAAAACTGTGACTGGTTAAAATACAATAAAATTGGCTAAAATAGAGAGAATTTGAATAAATAATAAGTTAAAATGCAGTATAATATGTTAAAATTGAGTAGTAAAACATGATAATATAACTCGTGCAAAGGATTATATTAAACAAATTTAAGATACTGATATAAAATATTCTTAAGTGAGTTCATCTCCTTTGCATGCCACCCCAATATGTTCTATAAAACGTATTCTCATCTGAACAGCCCTGACTATGAACTTAGCGGTTCTAGAAACTACATATATATTTGTACCCTGAATAAAATATGATAATTGTTTATTACAGTCCCAGTGTATGATTTTGTCAAGTAGGGGCTGTAAATACTGAGGTCTTACTGAGGAGTATAGTTTACAATTGAGTAGCACATGTGCAATGTCTTCTATTTCTGGTGCACCGCAAATGCATGTTCTCTCAAAATATGGTACTTGGTGGAAAAATTTGTTTGGGAATTAATAGAATGGCATATGCTTCTGTCACAGCCATATCAACAAAACTGCATTTATACGGCATTTGATGTTTTTCTGACATGCCACCGCTAAGATTTTCCTGAACGTGCAGTCCCAAGTTAATATAATGCAAACAGGAATGTTTCCTAACGTCTTAAAACTTTATGATTTTTTATGGCAGAGTTAAAAAGAACTTCTCTACTTTTGGACAGAATATTACATAATATACATGAATACAAACACACGTAGAGAGAGGGAGAGAGAAAGAGAAATTTGAAAAAGAAAGAGAGGTAACAGAAGGAGAAAATTGAAACCGCAATGCAAAACATTATTATTTCAATGTAACTAAAAACAAAAATTAACAGATTTTTGAGCAGAAAATATTAATTTGGAAATTGGTTAGCTGGCGTGACTTACTCACAAACTGTAATATTTTCAGGAGGCTGCCCTAAAGTTTAATATTGAATTCAACTGTGTTTAGCTTAGCTTAACTAAGCTTATGTTAGTTTACTTTATTTTTACTCTAGTTTAAGGTGGTTTTCTTTTGTATGTCAAATGTAGCACAAGTTTCATTTGGTTTAGTTTAATTTGTTAGTTCAGACCCGATCATTTATTTAGACAAGCCACAACACAGCTGTTAATACTGGATAATCATCTGTTGCCTACCCCTTGTAATTATACACTGCTCAAAAAATAAATAAAGGGAACACTCCAAGAACAAACACATCCTAGATCTGAATGAATATCCTCATTGAATACTTTGTTCTGTGCAAAGTTGAATGTGCTGACAACATGTGAAATCGACTGACAATCAGTGTTGCTTCCTAAGTGGACAGTTGGATTTCACAGAAGTTTCATTTACTTGCAGTTATATTCCATTGTTTAAGGGTTCCCCTTATTTTTTTGAGCAGTATATATTATTTGTAGTTAACTCATGGTGGCTACTTTTCCATAATATTTTCCTGTTCTGTCGGGCTTTCTGGTAGACTCCTCCCAAAAATTCACAGGTACAAATTTCAGACACACACACGTTTGAAAATTCAAAACAATGTTCTTTATAAGGAAAATTCACTTAAACCAAGCCCTCTTTTGGGATAGCAAAGAGCACTGGTCTCCAAACAAACTGGTAATTTGTACAAGTCCCTTATCAGTTCTGTGATACTTAGCTTGCAGCTGTGAGGCAATTCACAGTCCTTCTTCTTTCACAAAGTGAAACACACTTTGCCCTGGTTTAGTTTCAAAGCTGGGAAAAATCAGCACACAAAAGGTCAAAGTCAGTAAAGCAGGCATGAAACACAACGATCAGATAATCCTCCACAATGGCCAAACCCACAGGCTACTCTTTATAGCAGCCTCACTAATTACCACAGCCCCACCCAACCACAGGTAATAATCTCTCAGTTGTTGCTGCCTACGCATCGCTCTCCGCATGCGTGGCTGTATCATTAACTCTTGTTCTGAACCCAAGGAGGAGCTAGATAATTGATCTCCTTCTGAGCTGTCTGCCACACTCTCCTCCTCCCTGTCACTCATGTCTTCTTGGTCTGAGGAGCCTTCATCAGCAGATTCCACCGGGGGCAAAACAGGCCTGCAGCATGTGGATGTCTCCCCCACATCCACAGTCCTTGGGGCAGGAGCTGGGCCAGAGCTAACCACAACATTTTCTAAAGCACCAGGGGGCAGGATGAGAAAAAATAAATGTAAACTAACCAATGTAGGCAACCTAAAACTAAAGACAAACTTCCTGACAGTGAGCAAAATTAATCAGTGCAACAGAAATTGTCTCCAGAATAGCAATAGCGTTTAGACTTACAAGGGTCGCCCAGAAAGTAATGCATTACATTTTTTCCTCCAACAATTATTTATTGAACACAATGAAACTTAGATACAGGAAAGAAGGATGTTTCTTCTACACTCCCTGTTTTTCGATGTAATCTCCGTCCTGTTCTATGGCCTTCCTCCAGCGAGACACAAGGGTGTGTATGCCCTGTCGGTACCACTCCTTGTTCTGATCACGAAGCCATTTCTGCACCTCTAATGGCCTCCCCCTCTATGCCCAGCGACTAACCGTACTTCTGTCGACTTCTGCAGATTCTCCATAAACTGTACACAGACATTTGTGGATGTTCCCAACAATTTCTTTCTCCACAGTGAGAAATTCAATGACGACACACTGCTTGTAAAGTACATCACTTATAGCCGCCATTTTGGAACACGGCTGCAACTACACCGTCTGTCGGAAGAAACAAAAAATTTACACATGCATTCCTGACAATTCAAATAATGTCTATCTAAAGTTTTGCATTCATACCATCACTGTAGGCTGAGAAAAAAAATGTGGTGCATTGCTTTGTGGGTGACCTCCGTATATACTGCTTCATATACTGCTTTTCCAGCCTTCTCCAGCCTCTTGCCCCCAACAATCTGGGTCCTCATTTGACCCACCTCGGAGGGATGGAAGGCTGAGTTGACCTTCAGCTGGTGGTGAGATTTGAACTACTGAACTACAGCTAGTGGTTAGCTGAAGTAGCCTGCAGTGCTGCACTGTAACCATTGCACCACACTGGCTCTCTGAACTACTCAAAATTTCCACTATCTGCTGGATTTCACTCATGCTTTCTACCTCTAAAAAGAAGTTGGAAGGTTGTCATTTCACACTCTACTTCCCTTTTCTTTTTCAAAACAAGGGAAGAAGGGACTAAAGTTTTTTTTTTTTAAATCAAAGTGATGTAGTTGTGATGGATAAAATTGACAGCCCAGGCCTGGTTCATATAGTAGATAATGTAATGTGTGTAATATGGGATAAACATATATCCATTGTAAGATAAAATACAGGAAATAGTATAAGGGCAGACTAGATGGACCATGAGGTCTTTTTCTGCCGTCAGTCTTCTATGTTTCTATGTTTCTATGTGGCATATATACATAGAATTAAAGAGTATATTTTGGATGTTCAGTCATAGTAAATAGAGAGTGAAATTGTATCTCTTCGAGGTGAGGCACCCTAACCCAAACCCTTGACGTGAGTGACATCAAGTTGGCCACCTTTAAGCCAGTCACATGACCTTTAAGCCACCTCTCTGATCACACGATCATCAAGCCACTCCCACCTGATCACATGGCCAGCAAGCCACACCCACAAAATAAGCCACGCCCACAGTGTGGTCCATGGTCTCTTTACTGACGCATCATAGATGCCACCTACCTGTCCAACAGTAGAGCCATCTTTCACATTTCTCTTTTTTAGAAGGAAAAATGGAAATGGCATGGGTAATTTATACATATGCAGTATAAAAAAAAGTAATTATGCATTACCCTAATGGGGTGCATTAATAGAACAACTGACTGTTGGGATTTGTTTCCTTTCCTATCAAACACGTAATAATCTTCCGTCTACAAATTGCTAGGAAATTTATATTTTAATTACATAAAAAAGCCAGGTTGATTCGCTTATGATTATCTCTATAATTTTGTTTATGCGTTGTGTCTGGACAGACTTTTTACCTCCTGCCAAAACACCACACTTTATTGATAATTTGCTTAATGCAATTTGCATATTTTTCAGCCAACTATGCATTATTCATATACATGTGCATGTTATTATCTGTTATGAAAAATATTGCTCTTAGATGGATCCGTTGTTGATCCACTGGGTGCCATATCAATTTAGAAAACACTAATTGTTCTAGAAAGGTGTGCCATTCTTGGAAGTAAAAGCGAGTAGTTTTTGTTTTACTGAAGCTTGGAAAAATTGTTTTGTTTACTTTTTATAAACTGCTCCAGGCAAGGGAATCTGAGAAAAATAAACACAAAAATGTTGGGAAACCAAAGTAAATAATGATAGATGATAGATAGATAGATAGATAGATAGATAGATAGATAGATAGGTAGGTAGGTAGGTAGGTAGGTAGGTAGAGATGATAGATAGATAGATAGATAGATAGATAGATAGATAGATAGATAGATAGATAGATAGATATGACAGATAGATAGATAGATAGATAGATAGAGATGATAGATAGATAGATAGATAGATAGATAGATAGATAGATAGAGTAGATAGAGTAGATAGATAGATAGATAGATAGATAGATAGATAGATAGATAGATAGATAGATAGATGCCCTTCCAATTACATTGTATTATAAAAATAAGCAGCTGTGCTTGGATGCAGTTATCAAAATGTTAAGCCTTTAACACTAGAAGCTTTGCAAATCATATTTGGAAGTTGACCCCCAATTGAATTCAAAAATTGCAAATGTTATCTTATATGTCTTCATTGCTAAACAGGAAGCCGCAATAACATCTTGCTAAATCTGAAGAATGATCTATAAGTCTGGAATCTCTGTAAAAACACAATTTCCACACTCTTATGGATTATTTCTCAATAACCACTATAGATGGGAGCCAACTTTAATTCTTCCACCAAGTCTCAGTAGGATAGAATGCAGGGATATGAAACTTTTAGCTAAATTCTTAGAACTTGTTAATGTACATGCTTTCTCCGAGTCTGCGGAGAGGGGCGACATACAAATTTAATAAATAATAATAATAATAATAATTATTATTATTATTATTATTATTATTATTATTATTATTATTATCACTTAAAAATTCAAGCGTGTTAATTATTCTGTTTTTAGGTGCAGTGTAAATCAAACATTTTGGAAAGAATGTAGTAATTTTTACTTTGGACCTCAGGGACATGGATTTCATATGTTTCTGTATAAAAACTGTGATTGTTCACTTGTATCCTGCACAAATAATCATGGACTCAGAGGATGCAGAGATTGTGGAGGGGCGAGGCAGGCGTCCTGTATTCCTGGTACCTGAGAGTGACAGTTAAAGTGTGAGGGGTTAGGGTCAGAACAACAAGGGCCTTACACGCTTCCTAGCATGAATGACTCACAACTTCCTGTCAGGAATGAATCAGCACTTCCTGTCTTAAGTGATTCAGGGGAAGAGGAGGAGTCTATTTGGAATGCTAGGGTGTGAAGAGCATCTAAGAGACTTGAATGGTTGGCTAGGAGAAGAGCCACTCATGAGTAGTATTGCTGGGTAATGGGTCACAACCTCAGGGTATTTAGGAGTGAGCAGAGCCACTCCATGGTGCAGAGAACAGTGGATTATTCTGGCTTCTAGTTTCATTATCATTGTCTTGCATTTGAAAGAACATTTTTGGCTTTAGGGAGGACTCTGAACTTCAAAGATTATTCCGGTACCTCTTTGCTTCTGATGATTTCCAGCTGGGTAATTATTATTTGTGCTTCTTTCTTTTTCTGGGACTCTTACCAACTATAGTTATAGTTTAGTTAGTTTATAGTTATAGTTTATTAGATTTGTATGCCGCCGCTCTCCGAAGACTTGGGGCGGCTCACAGCATAGCAATAATACAATACATTGCAAAACTAACAATAAAAAATTAGATCCATTTAAAAGACATTAATAACATAATAAAACCCCTAGCTATGCAGTCGCGCACATTCAACCTAATCTATCATGCAGTAAGGCCAAAAATATAATAAAAAGGGGAAAGATGGTAATTATCCCCACGCCTGGCGACAAAAGTAGATCTTGAGCATTTTATGGAAGGCGAGGAGGGTGGGGGCTATTCGAATCTCTGGAGGGAGTTGATTCCAGAGGGCCGGGGCTGCCACAAAGAAGCCTCTTCCCCTGGGTCCCACCAGCCAACATTGTTTGGTCAATGGGACCCGGAGAAGACCCACTCTGTGGGACCTAATCGGCCACTGGGATTTGTGCGGCAGGAGGCGGACCCGGAGATATTCTGGTCCAATGCCCATGTAGGGCTTTATAGGTCATAACCAACACTTTGAATTGTAACCAGAAACTGATTGGCAACCAGTGCAGGACTGATAGGACTCCCCCCTGCTAATTTTGTCAAAAGACTTTTAGATACTTTTCCTTTATTTGAAAGACTTTCCTTGTATATATACAATTTCCTTGTATATGTAATTGTACATAGTAAACTTTTTACTATTGGTCTGCATTTGATTCTTGAGGGATTCGGTGCTGGAACATAACAAAAACCATACCTATTCTCCAAACACCTGGACACAGGATAAGAAGCAATGTGTGAACGATCATTCAACAGACATCCAACCTGGAATTTTGGGAGAAATTTCCTGACAGTGAGGACAATTAAGCAGTGGAACAGAAGTTGCATTCAGAAGTTGTAGGCGCTCCATCACTGGAGATTTTTAACAGTCACTTGTCCGGAGTTGGAAAAGATCTCCAAGATCCTTTCCACGCTATTCATTCTATATTTTATATTCAGTCCGCTAGGATGGCAATAAGCACCAATGTGGAAACAAAATAAATCAGGGGTTGTTTTACTTCCTTTGCCCTGCGAATAATGGAAGACATTTATTTTATTTTCCCTATTTTAACTTTATATGTGTGTATTTTAAATAATAATAATAATAATAATAATAATAATAATAATAATAATAATTTATTAGATTTGTATGCCAACCCTCTCCGAAGACACGGGCCAGCTCACAACAATAATAAAACAATGTTACAGTGGAACAAATCTAATATTAAAAGAGAAAAAGACATATAAAACCCTATCATTTAAAACCAAACAGCACATACATACCAAACATAAAGTATAAAAGCCTGGGGAAGGTGTCTCAGTTCCCCCATGCCTGTTGATATAGGTGGGTCTTGAGTAGCTTACGAAAGACAAGGAGGGTGGGGGCAGTTCTAATCTTTGGGAGGAGTTGATTCCAGAGGGCCGGGGTCGCCACAGAGAAGGCTCTTCCCCTGGGGCCTGCCAAACAACATTGTTTAGTCGACGGGACCCGGAGAAGGCCAACTCTGTGGGACCTTATCATTCGCTGGGATTCGTGCGGTAGTAGGTGGTTCCGGAGGTACTCTGGTCCAGTGCCATGTAGGGCTTTAAAGGTTATAACCAACACTTTGAATTGTGACCGGAAACTGATCGGCAACCAGTGCAGGTGATGGAGTGTTGTAGAAACGTGGGCGAATCTGGGAAGCCCCATGATGGCTCTCACGGCTGCACTCTCACGGCAAACGATCTGAAGTTTCCGAACACTTTTCAAAGGTAGCCCCATGTAGAGAGCGTTGCAGTAATCGAACCTCAAAGTAATGAGGGCATGAGTGACTGTGAACAGTGACTCCCTGTCCAAATAGGGCAAACACCTTCCTCGCCACAGCCAAAAGATGGTGTTCCAATGTTAGCTGTGGATCGAGGAGGATGCCCAAATTTGTTCCAACACACAAATGAGAAGTTTTATTTAACAAGGTTGAAAAGAATCTATGCTGAGCACGTGAAACATAAAATTAATTGCCTAATGAGAGATGGGAACAATGTTTTTTTCTTCTCTTTAGTTTCCTTTTTTGAAAAATGACCTTGTCTAAGGCAATAGGAAAGAGGGAAGGTGAAACAGAGGGGAAACATTTATCGAATTATCCAAGGCCATCTCCAGGCAAAGGTGGAATGTGTATAAAATATCTTTTGATGACAAGATAAACATTAAGGAATAAAAATAACCATCCATAACTTTGACACAAATATTCAAATATTCAAAATATTTAAATAGTTATATCTTTATTCTTAGCGTTTAGCTTATGCAAGGAGACCACTGTACCTTTTGAGAATGATTATACAGTAATATCTCGTCTTACAAACCTAATTGGTTCCGGAAGTAGGTTCGTAAGGCGAAACGTTCATAAGACGAAACATTGTTTCTCATAGGAAACAATGTAAAAGCGATTAATCCGTGCAAAAAAAAAATATCCCAAAATGGCGCTCCACTGGGCGCCGCTGCCCGGCTGTCACCTTTTAAAACAGCCGGGGGGCTTCTCGGCGTTCTCCCGAACCTGAACTTTTCGGGTTCGGGAGGCCTCTGAGAAGCGCCGCCGCCCAGCTGTTACCTTCTGCACAATCCGGGGGGCTTCTCGGCATTCTACTGAATGGCGAACCCAGAAGTTCGGGTTCGGGTTCAGGTTCCGGAGGCCGCCGAGAAGTGGCGCTGCCCGGCTGTCACCTTCTGAAACAGCCGAAGGGCTTCTTGGCGTTCTCCCAAACCCGAATCCGAAAAGTTCGGGTTCGGGAGAACGCCGAGAAGCCCCCCCAGCTGTTTTAAAAGGTGACAGCTGGGCGGCGCCGCCCAGCGGAGCGTCATTTTGCGATCTGCGGTGGGTTCGTAAGCCGAAAAAAGTTCATAAGAAGAGGCAAAAATTTTCTGAACCCCGGGTTCATATCACAAGGAGTTCGTATCACGAGGGGTTCGTATCATGAGGTACCACTGTATTTATTTCTCTGGTTGGGCGGAATTCCAAACTTTTTTAAAAAAAGAATAATTGTCTGTGTCAGACATATTGGGTGTTCCTATCTTTTTAACAAAAATAGGATTTGCAACACTCCCTGCTTTACAGCTTTAGCAGATATGGATAAAATCACTTGCAAAAACTCACACACACACCCCAAAAAATCCTTGGCATCATAAACTATTGACATGTTATTTTGCAAGAGTTCCTGCTCTCAGTTCAAGCGAATAAAATAGGGAATTGCAACAATATTGTTCTTCTTCCTTCCTGCTTTTGATCATAGATCATCTATGAATGATCATAGAATAATAAAATTCTGTATTGGCCAAGTGTGATTGGCCACACAAGGAATTTGTCTCTGGTGCATAAGATCACAGTGTACATACAAACAGCAAGTAACGAGTCATAGATCATGACAAACAGCCACTGACAAATGATAAAAAACCAATAGGGGAAGACAGCATTGAAATGATCATACTAAGGACACACCTTAGTTTTTGGGGAGGAAAATAGGGAAAAGAATCTGCTTACCAGGTATTCATCTGGCTAACATCCTTAGCCAGCACATTATTTCATCCCCTGATTAGGGCTTTAAAAAAACTTTATTTGCAGAGAGTAACAATGAAAGAGCTTGCAACTGGATAAGAGGTGGGAACATCATTAGAACCTAGTTAGAGCTGGAAAGAAACTTATTCGGAGCAAGTTAGAGCAATGGGAAAAACCCTGCAACGAGTTAGTGCTTGGGAAACATTATTTGCAGAGAGAAACAATGAAAGAGCCTGCAAGATAAGAGCTGGGAAGATCGTTAGCAGCTAGTTAGAGCTGGGGGAGGAAAAAACCCTACATTCAGGGTATAAGACTCATCCAAATTATCAGCCTCTATTACGGAGGGAAAAGGTGTGTCTTATACTCCAAAAAATACGATAATATCAGGCATGTGAGTTGCCTGTGTTATGTGATGCACTTATGATATTTTCTGCCTGTTTTCTTCTTGCACCTTGTTGCTTTTTTATTTATTGTTTGTTTGTTTGTTTATTGTTTGTTTGTTTGTTTGTTTGTTTGTTTATTCATTCATTCATTCATTCATTCATTTATTGGATTTGTATGCTGCCCCTCTCCGTAGACTCGGGGCGGCTAACAACAATGATAAAAACAGCATGTAACAATCCAATAATAAAACAACTAAAAACCCTTATTATAAAACCAAACGTACCATGCATAGCTTGTAATGGCCTAGGGGGAAGGAATATCTCAACTTCCCCATGCCTGGTGGTATAAATGAGTCTTGAGTAGTTTACGAAAGACAGGGAGGGTGGGGGCAGTTCTAATCTCTGGGGGGAGTTGGTTCCAGAGGGCAAGGGCCACCACATAGAAGGCTCTTCCCCTGGGGCCCGCCAAATGACATTTTACTTCTCTTTGGTTCATATTCATCAACACTATTCGATCAAACAGGATACAATCCACAAAACCTTCTTCTAAGTTAAATCTGTTAGTTTTTAAGGAATCCTGAAGGCTATTGTTCCAAAGGCATCTCATCTCTTTTAAGTGGCATACAGCAGGATTAGTGACTCACACAAACAACCATAGTATCTGTAATAAAGCAGGCATTGTATTCTGTTTATTTTCAGGATTTCTCTGTTGTAGTATTTCTTTGGTACAATCATAGCATGTGGAGTGAGTGGCATATGTTACCTGCACTGCTATGCATTTAAATGTCACAAAAGCGGTCTAAAATTTTAGCTAGGAAAACTTTGCCACCCATATTTTTCACTCTAACAGGAACATATTTTGTCACACACTCTTTTCACAGCAAAGAGCCTTGGTGTTAAACTATACTTGAAGGCAAGATGAAGTTGCACCTTTGGAAAGACTATAAAATACATTTTAAACAGCCAGGTTTGGAATCCCTCACCCGCCACCAAGATTATGAAGGCTAACGCTTTTCTTAAAAGCATTGTAACTAAAAGAAGAGTTAAAGGCAAAGCAGACATCTGTCTATTCAAGGTAAAATAATCCATAAAAACAACATGCTTTCAGAAATGTAAGTATGCTAACTACGGCTTGCATTGGCTGCCGATCAGTTTCCGGTCACAATTCAAAGTGTTGGTCATGACCTGTAAAGCCCTACATGGCATTGGACCAGATTACCTCCGGAACCGCCTGCTACCGCACGAATCCCAGCGACCGATAAGGTCCCACAGAGTTGGCCTTCTCTGGGTCCCGTCGACTAAACAATGTTGTTTGGTGGGCCCCGGGGGAAGAGCCTTCTCTGTGGTGGCCCCGGCCCTCTGGAACCAACTCCCCCCGGAGATTAGAACTGCCCCCACCCTCCCTGTCTTTCATAAACTACTCAAGACTCACTTATACTGCCAGGCATGGGGGAGTTGAGATATTCCTTCCCCCTAGGCCATTACAAGTTATGCATGGTATGTTTGTGTGTATGTTTGGTTTTATAAAAAGGGTTTTTAGTTGTTTTATTATTGGATTGTTACATGCTGTTTTTATCATTGTTGTTAGCCGCCCCGAGTCTACGGAGAGGGGCGGCATACAAATCCAATAAATAAAAATAAATAAATAAATAAATAAATAAATAAATAAAACTATGCATAAGATCACTCGCATCCATCAAAAGGTCGAGAGAAAACATCTGGAAAGAAAACAGATAGTGACTAAGCCAGAATGGCCTTCCTCCCCTCTTTTTGGAGCTGCCTCTCTCCCATACAGTTCATAAATTTGGAAATAGTAAGAAGATTCTTCTTTGGTTTACCAGCTGAGAGAAAAATTGTCTTACTTCCTAGCCTAAATTTAAGTTCTGGATCACTTCCTTTACCTTTTGGTAAGACTAACTGGAGTTTATTTTATTTTATATTATTTATTCTATATTTATAGAATTATAGTTTGTGTTAACATAACAAAGTGTAAAGAAGTGATAAAAAGGATAATAGGACAGAAGGACGGTAGGGGGATGGTAGGCACAATAGTGCGCTTATGCACGCCCCTTGCAGACCTCTTAGAAAAGGGGAGAGGTCAACAGTAGATAATTTAAGATTGAAGATTTTGGGGAAGAAACCACAGTCAGGTAGTGAGTTCCAAGCACTGACCACTCGGTTGCTGAAATCATATTTTCTGCAGTCAATTTTGGAGCAATTTAGATTTAGTTTGTGTCTATTACATGCTCTTGTGTTGTTGTTGTTGAAGGTGAAGTAGTCACTAACAGGAAGGATGTTATGGTGTATGATCAGATTCCTAAGAGGTCATTAAGGGGCGTACATAAGCGCACTCTAGTGCCTTCCGTCCCCTGTCCTATAGTCTCTCCTATATCTCCTATATCTTCTCTACTATATCTCTATAAGCTTCATTGTATATTATTGCGTATTGGACTAAGAGTAAGAGCCTTGGTGGCACAGCAGGTAGAGTGCTGTATTGCAGGCTACTGGAGCTGACTGTAGATCTGAAGGTCAGCGGTTCAAATCTCATCATCCGCTCAAGATTGACTCAGCCTTCTATCCTTCCGAGGTGGGTAAAATGAGGACCTGGATTGTGGGGGCAATATGCTGGCTCTGTTAAAAAGTGCTGATGCTAACATGTTGTAAGCCGCCCTGAGTCTAAGGAGAAGGGCGGCATAAAAATCAATCAATCAATCAAACAAACAAACAAACAAACAAGCTAACTAACTGTTCTGTCTGGGTGCCCCCAGACTTCAACACCAACTGGAAAAAGCAGCCAGACACGCTGGTAAAAGCAAAAGCACTTTATAGTTTGAAAAATAAACACAGAGAAAAACCTGTTCTTCCCAACAGGCAGGCTATGAGACTTCACAGCAGAGTCCTGATGGCCAGACAATACAGCAGACTTCTTGCTGGCACACCCACCACTGTAGAGAATAAGACCCACACCTTTCCCCCCCAAGGTTTCAGTATTCAAAGTCACAAACCAGAATTCCAAGACGCCAAAGATCACAGCCAGGTCCCAGGACTCCCAAAGATAATACTCCACAAGCCAGGAAGGGTGGGTCTGCCTTTTCAGCCTTTCCAGAGAGCACCACACCCAAACCCAGCTGTTGCCTCTTTAGTGCTGAAAGTACCTGGCTAATTGTCTCCTTCGTTGTGTTGCTCTTCTCTGCCGGAGATCGATTATTGCTTGTGCATTTTCATCTAAGGAATCCAGGCTGCTTGCTGGGGAGAGCTCCCTCTCGGGGGACTCTGGCTGTCCTCCCTCTCCCTCAGCCTGAGATTCCTCCTCCCCATATGCCTGAACCTCCTGTTCCTCATCCTCCCCCTCTGAGCAGGAAGCCGGCAGAGGATCAGCCGTTCCCTGGGGGGGCCTCAGACGGAATCACAACACTAACTAACTAACTAACTAACTAACTAACTAACTAACTAACTAACTAACTAAATCCATCCATCCACCCACCCACCCACCCACCCACCCACCCACCCACCCACCAACCAACCAATCAATCAATCAATCAATCAAATGTTATGAACAACTGTTAAATGAGTTCGGAGGTTATGTAGTTGTAAATTGTCTAGCCGTAGTTGTAAATTGTTTGTATACTAAGATTTTTATTAATATTGATTGTTTCTTCATTGCTTATTTGACCCCTATGACAATCATTAAGTGTTGTACCACATGATTCTTGACAAATGTATCTTTTTCTTTTATGTGCGCTGAGAGCATCTGCACCAAGACAAATTCCTTGTGTGTCCAATCACACTTGGCCAATAAAATTCTATTCTATTCTATTCTATTCTATTCTATTCTATAGTATTTCAAGTCTGGAGGAGTAGTTTGCTTCAAGAGGAGGAGTGAAGGACTCTTCTTGTGAAGTATTTCTGGACTCTGCTTCATTCTTCCGTACTGTCTAATTTCAGGCAGAAATTCAATCTTTTTGTAGGAGAACGAGTGGCAGAATCCAGGGGCGGAATCAAACGAGAAATCAGCTTAGAATCATTACATAGCCTCTCACATGTTCCCTGGAAGGATCCGGCATTTATGAAGCATTCCAAGGATTGATTGACTGAATTTCTGCAGTTGCCTGTCTCATCTGCCTGTCACTAAACAATCAGTATAATTTGTCCATTGCCAGAGTTTAAAAACAATGGAAAACTCCCCTATTCATTTCTTGGAATCTACGTAGGGTTTGCTCGGATTAGTGCTGGGATGGAAGTTCACCAGGAAATAGGATGGAAAGTTGAAAGTCCTCCCAGAAGTCATGAGTCATTGTTGCCTTCCATCCAGTTTATCAGGGAATATTATAACGTTTGGATGAAGTTTTATAGAAAATGAAGTTTGGATAGAAAATGAATGTAGTTAGAAGCTGAAGCAAAGCAAAAGGTTTAGGAGTAATAAAGAGATGAAGCAACCCAGGTGACAAAATTAGAATAGAATAGAACGGAATAGAATGGAATAGAATTCTTTATTGGCAGAGTGTGATTGAATACACAAGGATTTTTTCCTTGGTGCAGATGCTCTCAGTGTCCATAAAAGAAAATATAGATTTGTCAAGAATCATGAGGTACTTAATGATTGCCATAGGGGTCAAATAAGCAACGAGCAGTTAGAATGAGAAGGTAGCATTATTTTTAAAGTGTATACCAACAATTCAAAGAAAATGATTATAAACAGTTTTTTTCCTATTATAAAAGAGAAGAAACACCATTCCCGGTCCTCCGGGTTTCATCTGGCCTTTTGCGTTGATTGATTGCCCTATCGGGCGACCGCGGACCCGTAGAGCCCAAGGTCTTTGAGGGGAAGTTTTCGTGCACTCGGGGGTGTTCGGCGGACCCCCCCCGGGGGACGGGAGATCCTCCAAATCATCAACCAAAGAGATCAGCTTTTTTTTGCTGATCCGGAAGCGCTGCGCTCTGCTTTATTTTGGAAGCCGCGGTAACGACAAATACCTTTGGGGGTGTTATTGCTTGCTGCAGAAGGACTGAGAACGGTTTTTGGATCTGTGGATTACGTGTTGGATTACTCCCTGCGAAAGAGACATCTCGACTCCTTTTTTGAGTCTGAAGAACGAGAGGCGGCGACTTCGATTTGTGAGTGTTACGATCCTGGCAAAGATGGCGACGATGACTCGGCGGAATTTACTTGAAGGTTTTTAAAATGATTTTTCGCCACGTCTATCTGTGATTTTGATTTGCCCTAGAACTATCAGCTACACTTTAAATTCTCGCAGGGAGAGAAGGTTTAAGTAACGTGCTTTGAAGGTAGGAGAAAGTTAAAACCCCCCTCAACAAGGATATTTTTGCTATTTGTCTTTGAAATAACATCTTGATTAGTTGGAAAAAATAAATAAATAAAGCAGATTAGAGTCAAAACAGCAACCGGAAAACCCCGACCCTATTTTTTTTTTTTTACCTACCATTTACCTTACTTTCCATACCCTTTTTGCCTTAATTTTCCCCTAATTTTGCCTTAATTTTTATTACTTTTTACCTCCCTCCTTTAATATTAAATAAATAAACTTTGCATAGATAGATATTTTTGCTTTTTTTTCTCTCTTAATTCTCACTAGTATTACTCCTTTTTTTTTGGACATCTTTACATATATTGGATTACTTTTGGATACTTGGAAATTAAACAACTTGGACAATTTGATACTAGGACACTTGAATCTTGGACGTTCATAGATCCGGACTTTTGGACAACTTACTAATCCTCGACTGTCTCTTTTATTTCTCATCCTCTCTGGAACTTTGTCATTAAATTTATTTCATTAACTACAAACAAAAGTTGAAACCATTGACTTTACTCTTTGAATTTATACCCCAGCAATATCCTTCTATCAAACTCTCAATATAACTGAACTGAACTGTACTGAATTGGATTAACTCAATAGCACCATACTGTTGTCGAATCACGAACCCTTTGATTTGGATTGATTTGGATTGAATTCTTCTTAACTTACTTAATTTACTTAAATCTTATTTTGATATCTTTGGACTATCTTTGGACCATATATACCGGCAAAACTTCTTTATCCAATTGTGTAATACTATATTTACTCTACTTGCTGAACTATTTATATAAATTATATTGTATTATATTATATTAAGATAGACTGTACTATATTTAGCTAGAATATACTGATAGATTACCTTGACTAATATTAAACCTTAGACTTTATTATTATTTATCCTTAATTAACTTTAAATACCAAATAGTAACAGGACCTTTTTTTCTTTTATTTTATAACTTATAGTAAATTATAATATAACTTATAGTAAATTAATGTTTAAGATTTATCTGATCTAATCAACTGACTTAATCAACTGATTTAATTCCTTAATAGAGTAATCCCTCGATTGATTGACTGTTTTTCCCCTCATATTGAATATTGAATAACTGTACTACTGAACTATTATTTTCTCCCATTTCTTCTTCCCTCCCTTTTTTTCCCCATACATTGAGATATTATTACTGGAGTCATATTGATCTAAATGCTATTCTATTGATAACTTGAACCCTAAATATAAACTGTCTTTCCTTTGTTACTTCTTAACTGTAACAAATTCTGATATTCTTTTAACAGCTCTCTACTAATCGTATCTTTAAAAACAAAAACAAAAACAAAAAATCTTTACTACACATACTGCAACTTTCTATATCATCTTAATTACTCTAACCTCATTACTTCCGACAACATTACATATACTTCTTTACACCACATACATCTCTTTACTATAACATACACACCATTTATATACTGTTCTAACGACTTCTCCTTAATACAAAATGTCTGCCTCAAATCAACCAACCCTTATGAAATCTTGGAAGAAAAACCCCAATCAGCCTGCAACACCAAATTCAACCCAGCAACGCCCAGCGGATTTGTCAGACAAAGCATCTCTCCAACAACAAACACAAGAAATTCCTAACATATCACTAAATGCCTTATTGGAGAAGATGAACAAAATGCAAGACACACTAGATATTAATTTCGAATCCATAAAGGGAACGATGGGAGAAATGAAGCAAGACATCAAGAAAATTCAAGAACATGCGGGTTGCCTTGAGGAGCGAACGACTAAATTGGAAGACCAAATGGAAGTTGTCTGTGAAACAATCACCAAGAACACAGAAAAAATAAATAATATCGAAGAATTAACCAACAGGATGGAAACCAAATTCCAGTTTTCAGAAGCAAAGGCAGAATACACCAATAAATCCCTGGAAGAGTCCCTCATGAACCTGGAGCTTGAGAAATCAGCCTTTTTTTTGCGTTTCCAAAATATCACAGAAAATGATCAACAAGACCTTCCTTACACGGTGGCGACAATAATATCTAAAATTATTGATAAACCAACGGACGAAATTCTATCACAAATGGACGAGGTATACCGGCTTACAACTTCATACGCTAGACGAAACAGACTCCCACGAGAGGTCCACGTACGTTTTCTCAAAAGGAAACTTAGAGACGAAATTTATAATGCCTCCAAGGATAATCCAGCTACTCATCAAGGTCGAGACATAGTAATCTTACGCCAAATCCCGAAGCGAGTAAGGGAGAAACGCAAACCCTATCAAACGCTAGCCACCAAATTAAATAAAGAATCTATACAGTTTAGATGGATGATTCCAGAAGGAATGACGATTACACTTCTGGATAAAAAATATAAAATTTCCACTCCTGAAGATGCAAGAGACTTCTACGCCCACATCTTGAAGATGGATCAGTCTGCCCTTAAAGAATTCGACGCTAGAGACACTCCCCGAAATGAAGAAGCTACCCTTGATGACAATCAGATAAATAATGATCAAGAACTACAAAGTCAAAATGATGAGCCAAACAAACATGGACCAGTTACCCGGGCAAGAGCTGAGGCAAGAAAGGAGAAATTTAAGGAACCAACACCACAACAATAAACAACCTCAAATCACACTATTTTCAACAAACATAAATGGTCTGAACTCATATAAAAAGAGACAAAAAACATTCCATAAACTATTTGAAAACAACTATGATGTAATCTCATTACAAGAAACCCACATTAAAAATGAAGATACTACTCTTTTAGCTATTCCCAACCTTAAAATTAAATCTGAGTTTGAATTCTTTTGTGCTTCCGCTTCCGAAAAAAAGAGAGGCATAGTTCTATATGTTAAAAAAATTTTTTCTCCAACATTAATATACACCGATGAAAATGGTCAACTACTAATTGTGCAAATAACCCTACAAAATAAAAGAACAATAAATATAATATCAATATATGCACCATCTGTTAGACAATCTTCCTATTTTAAAAATTTACACAAAAAAATATTAGAATTAGAATTAAACAATTTTGTGATAATTGGAGACTTCAACGCAATAGTTGATGTACATAAGGATTATAAAGGTAACTCCAAGTGCCGTACCCGTAACATCATTCCCTCTACTTTTAAACAAATAATTTATGAATACGCCTTAAAAGACATTTGGAGATACTTTTACCCTAAATCTATACAATATACCTTTTTCTCTCCCCCCCATCGAACCTGCTCACGTATTGACATGGCTTGGTCTAATATAGAAATAATAAATCAAATAATTGATGTTCAAATACTCAATGCAACTTGGGCAGACCACAATCCCCTCCTACTCACAATAAAAGACAACACTTACAATATTCCGCATAGATGGTCAATGTACTCAACAGTGATAAACCAAAAACAATTTCAACATAAAATACAGAATGATATCCCCCCTTTCATTCAAATTAACTTTAATGGCGAGATACCCAACGAAATAGCGTGGGACGCCACTAAAGCATATATTCGCGGTGTGTACATCTCATATACAGCAAACAAAAACAAAGAAAAATATGCACAACTTCAAAAACTAAACATCTCTCTTCAAGAAGCAGAAAAGCTACTCTGCAATGATCCTAAAAACAACATAACCCTATTAGAAATAAATACGATCAAACATCAAATAAATTTAATAACACAACAACATATCGCCCAAAAGGTTAAAATTGCGAAACAAACATATTTTGAAGCGGCTAATAAACCAGGACGTTGGCTTTCTCTAAAATTAGCTCATCAAAAATCCGATAGAAATATAGATACCTTAGTTGATCCCTTTGGACAACTGAAAACGACCAATTCTGAAAAAAAACAAATTATTCAAAACTTTTATCAACAACTCTACCAAGTCTCAAATTTGGATGCCGATTTAATATCAAACTATTTACAAACAAATGAACAAACAACTATGATAACAGATGACCAAAGAACTCTTCTAAACAAACCAATTTCTATTTCGGATATTGAGGCTGCAATAAACAAACAAAAAAACAATAAAACCCCAGGACCAGACGGAATCCCATCTGAATTTTATAAATTTCATATGGATATAATGGTTCCCATACTCTTAGACATCTATAACAATGCGCTCTCACATGCAAAACTGCCCGCGTCCTGGTTTGAATCCTATATAACCCTTATCCCTAAAGACATTGAAAACAGACACCATTTGGAGAATTACAGACCGATTGCATTACTTAACACTGACTATAAAATATTTGCATCAATAATTGCGGACAGACTAAAAAATATATTAAATAAAATTATTCATTCTGACCAAAACGGATTCCTTCCGGGAAGAAATATTTCCACAAACACAAGAACTATATTAAATGCCTTGGAATACTATGACAAAAACTATGATAAAGCAGCTGCATTAATATTTATGGATCTCAAAAAAGCTTTTGATAGTCTTCAATGGCATTATCTTATAAATCAAATTAAATTCATGAATTTCGGCTCCAAATTTTTCAATCTAATCAAAACTATTTACTCTATTCAATCGGTCAAAATTCTTTTTAACAATGATATTACTAACACAATCACTATAACTAAGGGTGTACGCCAAGGATGTCCTCTGTCCCCACTTATTTTTATTCTGGCCATCGAGACCTTTCTCAAGACTATAAGAAACAACTCACAAATTCACGGTATTATGATTAAAAAAGAACATTATAAATTGCAGGCCTTTGCGGATGACATTGTATTCATCCTACAAGATCCAATTCGAACAGCACCCATTTTATTTGACGAAATTTATAAGTTTGGTGAAATATCTGGCCTACAAATCAATAAAAATAAAACACAAATTTTGACAAAAAATATGATACCAAAAGAGATACTTACCTTGGAAGAATTAATTAAAATAAAGACCACAAAAAAAATTAAATATTTAGGAATTTGGATGACTTCGAACTACGCTACGATCAAAAAAGACAATTATGAACGATTAGTTAAAGAAATACAACAAGATCTTAACAGATGGTCAAAATTAAACTTATCTATTATGGGAAAAATAGCTGCCATAAAATCAAACATTCTTCCAAGGTTTCTTTACCTATTTCAGGTTGCTCCAATAAATTTGAATAAAACCTTTTTTAATATTCTTCACAAACAAATAAAGAAGTTCATTTGGACCAAGAAGAAGGCCAGAATAAAATTGAAAAACCTTCAAGACCTTAGATCCAGGGGTGGACTTGGACTTCCAGATTTTTACATGTATTATCAAGCTACCATTTTAACCATGATTAAAAATTGGATTACGTTCCAAAACACAAGACTCTTAACTCTGGAAGGATTTGATCTTCTTGCTGGGTGGCATACTTTCTTGACAGCAGACTACCACAAAATACCCAAATACTTTAAAAATCATTACTTACGTAAAACACTAATAACAATCTGGTTTACCATAAAAAAAAATTACTACACCTCAATACCAAAATGGATATCCCCCAATGAAATACTAACTTTTCCCAATCTTTTCTCGTACTCTAAAACCCTGAGATACCAACAACTACTTGATGAATCAGACGCTCTTATTTCTAAACAACAATTGAACAATCAAGGAATTAATATAGACTGGTTAACATATTTACAAATTAAACTAAAATATGAACAACACAAAAAGCAATTTGGATTTCAAAATAATAATGTAATAGACACGATTCTTTTCGGCCCTTCCACAAAAATGATTTCAAAATTGTACAACTACTTACTAATTCAAGAAAATCCCGAAGAGCAAGTGAAATGTTGTATGATAGCTTGGGCTCAGAATTTTGGATATACGATTAACTTAATTGAGTGGGAGAAAACATGGACATCAAACTATAAAATGACAACTGCAATGTCCTATAAGGAGAACCAAATTAAAATGTTTTATCGTTGGCATTTGCCCCCAGCAAGAATATCCAAAATGTTTCCCAACTTCTCACCGACCTGCTGGAAGTGCAAGATCAAACCTGGAACCTACTACCACACATGGTGGACATGCCCAATTGCACAAAAATACTGGACAACAATTCAATCCCTAATCGACCAAGTCATGTCAATCAAATTACCACTCAAACCTGAGCTCTATCTTTTGGGGATATTCAGACAAAATCTTACTAAGACACAAAAATACCTTATACTACAAATAATAACTGCTGCCAGAATATTATATGCCTCTCTTTGGAAATCCGACCAAGTACCCTCTTTCTTTACAATAATTACGAAAATTAACGAATGTGCTGAAATGTCCCAAATAGCAATGGAAGCACAAAACAAAAAAGACTCAGAATATTACGAAACATGGGAAAATTGGCATAAATGGGTTTCTCAGAAAAAATACAAAAAATTTTTATTGTAAAGTTTATACATTACTATACCCAAAACTACCTTCAACACTTAAATTAATATTAAAATAAATTAGAAAAGAAGCACCAAAAACCAATCAAATTTGCAACAAGAAAATATATCAAATCTCTTTTTATCTGTTTTCTAACTAACTTAACACACATTACAAACATACTGACTACTTTCAAAATAATCAATCTTTATACACACCCACCATATCACCCATATACTCCCCACCCCACAATTAAACAAAAGTCGTCCATAAAAACGTCTGCATTAAATGCAGACTCTTCTCTCTTTCTTTCTTTTCTTTTTTTTACATATTCCTTTTTTCTTTTCTTCTCTCCCTTTCTCTTTTTCTTTATTTCACCTCTTTACAACTAAAACTTTAATGTCAATATATGTATACTAAGGAATACTATATTTGAGTTACTTCCAAATATAAATATTAAGATTAAGAAAATAAGAGTTATTACCTTTCTTCTAAAACACTTGTGTACTATAACTCACTTGTATTACAATTCTATTATAATATGTTTTGTTTTTGAATTCTCCCCCCCTACCCTATCCTACCCCCAACCTTTCATTCTGTCCCCCCTCCCTCCAATTCCCCTCCCTGTTTTTAATTATTCCTGTAAATAAATAAAGTATTTTTCAAAAAAAAAAAAAAAAAAAGAGAAGAAACACCAAAAGAATATAATTATTTAGTCATATTTTATCAGTCTGTTTTATTCACTTACGGGAAGGTTTAGAGAGGGAGAAAGAGTTGGAGTGGAGAGAGAAAGGAAGGAAGGAAGAGTTCAGTTAGGGAAAGAAAGAAGTGGAGAGGAGAGAGAAAGAAAGGAAGGAAGGAAGGTGCCGTGGATATTGCCTACCTGGACTTCAGCAAAGCCTTTGATACGGTTCCACATAAAGAACTGATAGATAAATTAGTGAAGATTGGACTTAATCCCTGGATAGTTCAATGGATTTGCAGCTGGCTGATCCTTGGAACAAACTTCCAGCAGACGTGGTTGATAAATCCACAGTAACTGAATTTAAACATGCCTGGGATAAACATATATCCATCCTAAGATAAAATACAGGAAATAGTATAAGGGCAGACTAGATGGACCATGAGGTCTTTTTCTGCCGTCAGTCTTCTATGTTTCTACGTTTCTAAGGAAGGAAGGAAGGAGAGGAAAGTAGATGGAAGAGTTGGAGAGAGTGAGAGGGGAGTGAGAAATGAAAAAAAGAATAAGAGACTGGCAAATTTACTCATATGATAGAGGTGCAGATAAGGAAACATAAGAGATTAGATAGAATTATGTAACTATGTACAGTACGTTATAGATATGTTTTTTAAGAAAAAGAAAGGTATATGCCTTGATATAGATATGGATGTGGAGTTAAAAAGATAAAAAATATTGAAATACATTCAGTTTATCAGAAGAAATATCATTTAGCCCACCCTGTGACTGGTCTTTCTTTTTTGGGTAGACTTTTTAAATCAGCCAATGTCCTCATTCTGAACTTTTGTGGTGACCTCAAACAACTCTAGCCATGTCCTCACACAGCTACATTTCTGAGAATTGACCTTGGCTTTGTTGTTCCTTTTTTCTTTCTTTTTTCCTAATCTTTTTAGCCACCAGGGAAAAAAAATCCACATCCTGCAGCAAACTTCTAGCAAGGTTTAATGTTCATGAAATCCATCTGTCTCTCATTGAGAAGATTTTTGGGAATAAATGCCTCTTAATGTTGTGATAACACAGACACGTAGACTGTGCCGGAGAAGTAAATGCAGGAAACGAGTAATCAAACTCATATGTAAGATGTGTCATTTAAAAAAAAAAAGTTTTATTTAATTAAAATCACAGGATCAGGAGATTGAAATCTGCTTCCAGTTCTAAGCATGGACTACAAAACTAAATGCTATTCCTGCCTGATTGTATTGAGCTCAATATTGTAGAAATGAATCTATTCTATTAAAAAGCTTGGATTGTATCTTGTTTTTTGACCGGCAAAGCATTTAACACTCTTCATACTCCCCATAAACGATCTTTCTATTGTATTATAACCAATTGCATTCTCTTTGCTAATGGTGTTTGTTCTGTCTGGGTCACTCCGGAAGCTATGACCAACCCAAAAAGATAAGCCAGACACACCGGTTGAATCCAAACACAGTTTTATAATGGTAAAGAGAAAAGAAGCCAGCAGAAAATGTCCTTACAGATCAGGAAAACACTGGAACTCCAAATAGATACACGAAAGCAATTGTTCATACAGAAACACAGGATCCTTAATGCCAGACGAGGCTGTTGAGCTAACAGACACAAACCTCCCACCAGTCTTTAAGGCTGCTGGGCCACGAGCCAGGAACAAAAACGCTGAGAGAAAATGCAGATAACACCAACTCCCCTTTGATAACACTCCACGCTGCCAGAATGGTTCTCCTGCCTTATAAACCCTTCCCTGCTAATGAGGACCACACCCAACCCCCTGGTGTTCCTCATTCAATGCTGATAATATCTACGCAGTTGATTTCTCCTTTGAGCTATGCCTCTCTGCCACATACTAATGATAGCTTGTGCGTCGTCATTCAGGGACTCCAGAGAATCAAAGCTACTTGCTGGAGATAGCCCTTCCCCAGGGCTCCCAGGCCTTGCATCAGCGTCACTTTCGTGACTGCTGTCTGCACTGTCCGACTGCAAACAACTCTCCTCTCCGCTCTCAGCCTTCTCCGGCCATGGAGCCAGCAGAGACGCCGCTGGTCTTTGATCTGGCTCAGGGTGAACCACAACAGGTGTTTAACATCATTCGCAAAGAGAACGCATCAACAATGCTGCTACCGTTCAAAAAGACCTTGACCATATAGCAAAATGGTCAAACAACTGGCAATTTCAAATCTCAACCAACAAATGCTCCATCTTACACATTGGCAAAAAAGAATCAGAATACAAACTACAAACTTGGAAGAAATGAACTTGTAGATGACCCTCACTCTATCAAAGACGTTGGAGTACTCATATACAATGACCTAAGTGCTAGAGCCCACTGTAACAACATTGCCAAAAAGGCACTAAGAGTTGTTAACCTAATCCTGTGTAGCTTCTTCTCTGGCAACATTAATCTTTGGCCTTCTCCGGGTCCCGTCGACTTAACAATGTTGTTTGGCGAGCCCCAGGGGAAGAGCCTTCTCTGTGTCAGCCCTGGCCCTCTGGAACCAACTCCCCCCGGAGATTAGAATTGCCCCCACCCTCCCTGTCTTTCGTAAACTACTCAAGACTCATTTATACTGCCAGGCATGGGGGAGTTGAGATATTCCTTCCCCCTAGGCCATTACAAGTTATGCATGGTATGTTTGTGTGTATGTTTGGTTTTATAATAAGGGTTTTTAGTTGTTTTATTAATTGGATTGTACATGCTGTTTTTATCATTGTTGTTAGCTGCCCCGAGTCTACGGAGAGGGGCGGCATACAAATCCAATAAATAAATAAAATAAATAAATCTACTAACCAGAGCATGCAAAACATTTGCTAGACCAGTTCTGGAATACAGCTCACCTGTCTAGAACTCACACTGAATATCTGACATTAATACAATTGAGAGACTCCAGAGATATTTCACAAGAAGAGTCCTCTACTCCTCTGCTCACAACAAAATACCTTATTCCACCAGATTGAAATTAGACAATTTACAACTACATCGCCTCCGATCTGATCTAAATGTAGTTCTTAAAATGATATACCAAAATGTCCTTCCTGTTAATGACTACTTCCCCTTCAACTGCAGCAACACACGAACACAAAATAGATTCAAACTCAAAGTAAACTGCTCCAAACTCGACTGCAGAAAATACGACTTCAGCAACAGAGTGGTCAATACAGTGATCCCTCGAGTATCGCGAGGGTTATGTTCCAAGACCCCTCGCGATACTCAATTTTTCGCAATATAGTGGTGCGGAAGTAAAAACACCATCTGCGCATGCGCACCCTTTTTCCATGGCTGCGCATGCGCAGATGGTGTTTTTACTTCCGCACCTGGGAAGACCCAGGGAAGGTTTCTTCCGCCGCCCAGCAGCTGATCTGCTCGGCAGCGCCGCAGCAGCGAGGAGCCGAAGATCGGGATTTCCCCGCCGCCCACGCAAAGGGGAAACCCCGATCTTCGGCTCCTCGCTGCTGCCGCGCCCGCCGCTTGTCCGCCTGCCGCTTGTCCGCCTGCCGCTTGTCCGCCCGCCGCTTGTCTGCCCGCCGCTTGTCCGCCTGCCGCTTGTCCGCCCGCCGCTTGTCCGCTGCCTGCCTGCCCGCCGCTTGTCTGCCTGCCGCTTGTCCGCCGCCTGCCTGCCCGCCTGCCCGCCGCTTGTCCGCCCGCCGCTTGTCCGCCGCTTGCCTGCCCGCCGCTTGTCCGCCCGCCACTTGTCCGCCTGCCGCTTGTCCGCCGCTTTTCCGCCCGCCGCTTGTCCGCCTGCCTGCCCGCCCGCCGCTTGTCCGCCGCCTGCCTGCCGCTTGTCCGCCCGCCGCTTGTCCGCCGCCTCGCTTGTCCGCCCGCCGCTTGTCCGCCGCCTGCCTGCCTGCAGCAGCAGCGAGCAGATGAAGATCGGGGTTTCCCCGCCGCCCACGCAAAGGGGAAAGCCCGATTCGGCTCCTCGCTGCTGCCGCCTAGCAGATCAGCTGCTGGGCGGCCGCAGCAGCAGCGAGCAGACAAAGATCCGGGTTTCCCTGCCACCCACGCAAAGGGGAAACCCCGGCTCCTCGCTGATGCACCCGCCCGCCCGCCGCCCGCCAGCAAGAGGGGGAGAGATAGAGAAAGAGAGAGAAGGAAAGAAAGAGATGAGAGAGGGAGGAAGAGAGTGTGAGAGAGGAAGAAGCAAGAGAGAGAAAGAGAGAGAGAAAGAAAGATGAGAAAGGAAGGAAGAGAGTGACGTCATCGGGTGGAAAAATCACGATATAGCGTTTCGCAAAGAACGAGATCGCGAAAATCGAGGGATCACTGTACTTGCAAGCAGAGGTGGGCTACTGCCTGGATGGGAGGTCAGCGACAATGGAGCTCCACCCCAGAGCACCAAATTTGCACTGAAAGATGTGGAAAGAAAATGCTGGGGGTCCTGCATAAGCCACGCCCACAGTATGGTAGTAAAATTTTTGGTAGCCCTTTGTTGCCTGGAATGCCCTACCTGACTCTATTGTTTGTTCCCCAAATTCCAAAAACGTTAACCCTTAGACTGTCCACAATCGACCTCTCCCCCTTTCTAAGAGGTCTGTAAGGGGCGTGCATAAACGCACCACTGTGCCTACTGTCCCTGTCCTACTGTCCTATTGTCGCCTTTATTGTTACTTTTTACTTATGTTTACATAAACTACTATCCTATTTGACAATCAATCAACAAATAAAGTCACAAATCATAGATATTGAATGGCTCTTTGACTCATGAGTAAGAAACGGTATCAAGAATTCCAGAGAAATGAAGCCCTCAGTGATAATCATTGTTTCTGCAAGCAATGAACAAAAATTGATAGACCAGGCTAGGAAATCAACTCTCATCCAAAAAAAATGTTTTTACTGGG
>NC_091956.1:10603638-10788638 GCF_031021105.1 Erythrolamprus reginae
CCACAGGCTGCTATTTATAGCAGCCTCACTAATTACCACAGCCCCACCCAACCACAGGTGGCCTCATTTTCTTTGATAATAATCTCTCAGTTGTTGTTGCCTATGCATTGCTCTCCGCATGCGTGGCTGTATCATTAACTCTTGTTCTGAATCCAAGGAGGAGCTAGATTATTGATCTCCTTCTCAGCTGTCTGCCACACTCTCCTCCTCCCTGTCACTCATATCTTTTTGGTCAGAGGAGCCTTCATCAGCAGATTCCACCGGGGGCAAAACAGGCCTGAAGCATGTGGATGTCTCCCCCACATCCACAGTCCTTGGGGCAGGAGCTGGGCAAGAGCTAACCACAACAGTTTGCAATCGCGTTGTAACTTCGAACGGCCACTAAATGAACTGTTGTAAGTCAAGGACTACCTCCGTTCACCTGGCTGACTTTACCCTGGAGTCGAGCCAAGGCAAGTTGCAAGGTCTACAGGCTGAACAATTGGAACTCTTCCAGTTTGTTCTAATTGGCTTCTTCGTGGGAAAATCAAGTCAGAAATAACCGTAGATTGTTTTACAATCTGTTGGGCTCCCAGCTGAGGTTCCGCTCTCAGGTAATTGTATGTAAACCCATTAAATTCAGAATGGGATGGGGGAGGAGAATGTACTTGAGGGATCATTCTGAAAGAAGAAAAGGTGAATTCTCTTCATTTTGTGTGGAGCGTAAAGTTGGATATATGTGTCAGGAGATACCGAGACTTGAATCAATTCTAACTTGGTCCACATCCAGATCAATTAAGGAGACTCTTGATTTTCTCAGGCGATGCAAAAATCCTTCTGGAACTTAGGATCGCTCTGCTGAATCTATCTGTGTGCAGCTGTTTTTGAGATCTTCATATACGAAAGAAAAACCACTTAAGCATTACTGTAAAATTTTATGACCTACGTGATTCAGGATACCTGAATCATGAGGGTTATTGTTTTCTTTTGCTTTCATGACGTAGGCCAGAAGTAGGTAATTATGGTCCCTCTATGACCTCTGGACTTCAACTTCATGTTGCTTTCCTGGTGTAGGCCAGAAGTAAGCAATTATGGTCCCTCTAGGACCTGTGGTTGAACTAGAGCTCGTGTAGACAGATGGGTTGGCCCCATATTGTTGAGGGATAGTGATGGACGCAAAATTCAGCCGAACCCGAACGGTCCATGGCACCAAAGCTCCACCCACGGAATCCCATCATTTTTTATTTTTATTTATTTTTATTTTTACGAAAAAGGACACTGCAGCAGTGCTGCAAGCAAAGGGCGGTCCTTTCATGTAAAAATATTTTTTTTATTTTTACGTGAAAGGACCGCCCTTTGCTTGCGGCACTGCTGTGGCGTCCTTTTTCGTAAAAATAAACATTTTTATTTTTATGTGAAAAGACCTCCCTTTAAAGGAGCTGGGGAATCCCATGAAGATATTCCGGGGGCGGAGCTTTGACGTCACGTATACCAGCAGGTTGCTAAGGACGCCAAGGTGATCACTTTCTGGATTCCTTGGCATCCTTAGCAACCTGCCGGTATATGTGACGTCAAAGCTCCGCCCCCGGAATCTCTTCATGGGTTTCCCCAGCTCCTTTTGTGCCTCCCTCCCAGTCCGGCCGACAGCTTCCCGGTGTTCGTCTTCCTTCGCCACCACCGGGGCCCAGCTCCTCCTCCTCTTCTCAGCAGATGACAGCCGGGCGGTGGCTTTCCCAGTGTTCGACACAAACGCCGAACCGGAGCATGAATTTTTTAAAAAATTCAGGTTCGGATCCAGCATGCCGAACACCACAAAATTTGGTACGGACCCCAATTGTGCAGGTTCGGTTCACCCAACACTATTGAGGGATACTTGGTGAGCCTTTAAAAGTATCCATAATTATAATCATGATGTGAGCTGAACTTCATTGAAGTCCTATTATGAAATGAAGAAATTGTGGTCAAACAGTCAACACACAACAATGGTGCACAACCTCATTTTGGCCTGAACTACATATTTATGAGACACATTGAGAGACTTAATTAGGACTTCAGAGAGATTTCTCTTGTTTCTTATCATTTTCTACTATAAGTACTTTCCCCCCAGGAATCTGGTATTTTCTGGACTTCAAGGATCAAATATGAGAAAATGCAACTATCTTGTGTTGGTGTTTATATGTGGATTTGTTTATGGCATTCGTGGTATAAACTCAAACTCAATCCAGACAAGATGGAGTGGCTGTGGGTATTGCCTCCCAAGGACAATTCCATCTGTCCGTCCATTACCCTGGGGGGGGAACTATTGACCCCCTCAGAGAGGGTGCGCAACTTGGGCGTCCTCCTCGATCCACAGCTGACATTGGAACATCATCTTTCGGCTGTGGCGAGGAGGGCGTTTGCCCAGGTTCGCCTGGTGCACCAGTTGCGGCCCTATTTGGACAGGGAGTCATTGCTCACAGTCACTCATGCCCTTATCACCTCGAGGTTCGATTACTGCAACGCTCTCTACATGGGGCTACCTTTGAAAAGTGTTCGGAAACTCCAGATCGTGCAGAACGCAGCCACGAGAGCCATCGTGGAGCTTCCCAGATTCGCCCACGTATCTACAACACTCCATGGCCTGCATTGGCTGCCGATCAGTTTCCGGTCACAATTCAAAGTGTTGGTTATAACCTTTAAAGCCCTACATGGCATTGGACCAGAATATCTCTGGAACCGCCTGCTACCGCACGAATCCCAGCACCCGATAAGGTCCCACAGAGTCGGCCTTCTCCGGGTCCCGTCGACAAAACAATGTCGTCTGGCGGGCTCCAGGGGAAGAGCCTTCTCTGTGGCGGCCCCGGCCCTCTGGAATCAACTCCCCCCGGAGATTAGAATTGCTCCCACCCTCCTTGTCTTCCGTAAACTACTTAAGACCCACCTATACCACCAGGCATGGATTTGAGACACCTTTCCCCCAGGCTTATTATAATTTATGTTTGGTATATATGTGCTGTTTGGTTTATAATTATGATAGGGTTTTTAGTTTTTTTTAATATTAGATTTGTGCCTGTATAATACTGTTTTTATCGTGTTGTGAGCCGCCCCGAGTCTTCGGAGGGGGGCGGCATACAAATCTAATATATTATTATTATTATTATTATTATTATTATTATTATTATTATTATTATTATTATTATAAGTACAATGCCACTTCTAGCAAAAAATGTTCAAAACAACATGGTTTCCTTTTCTGTGGATAATTACCTACTAATAATTTTATTTTTCTTCAGCTCTTACCCTTCTATTACTATTTTGCATGATTATTCTGATTCCAAAATGAAAATGAGAAATTTGTGATATAGGATTGAGGTTGCAAGCTACTCAAAAGCCAGGGAAAATGTTTTTTTTTTCAATCTAGTGGTCTCCTATTTTCTTCGGCCAGACTGTATTTTCTTTCTGATTTTTATATATTTATTTATTCAGTTCTTTGTTCCCTTTTCCTTATTCTTCTGCGTTTCATTTTGGAGATTGAGCTATTGTCATAGCACAGAATGATTATTATGCTTACAAGGTTTATGCGATTCTCCAGTTACTCTAGCAACAGAAATGTTGTAATCTCCCACTTCCTAAGAGACTATTAGATGGATAATGGAAATGTTCCATTATAAAGTATAATTGAAACATGTCCTTGAAGATACAATTGAATGTGTAACAGCTTCAAAATGTCTTTGGAGTGGAACACTAATAGACACCTCTTCATCTATATTAGGTGCCCTTAGGTGAATAAAGCTTATTTATATTATTTTTACATTTTTTAAAAAAAAATCATTTCTAAACTTAAAATACAAATTGAAAGAAAAAAAGGAGAAACAAACTAAGAACCATAAAACTCTAATGATAAAAATAAAGAAGTGTAGAAATAAAATATAACAGATGACAAAGTATCATTCACACCAATATTAAACATAACATGTCCACCCTGGATGAATGCTGGTCTTGTCTTTTGTGTTGTCTTGTGTTGTCTTGTCTTGTCTTGTCTTATCTTGTCATGTCATGTCAGAAGGGAAGGGAAGGGAATAGTAGAGAGTAGAGTGTAGAATAGAACAGAACAATAGAAGAGAAGAGTGGAGAGTATAGAGTAGAATAGAACAGAATAGAACAATAGAATGGAAGAGTAGAGAGTAGAATAGAACGGAACAGAATAGAACAGAATAGAATAGGAGTAGAATAAAAAATAGAATCAAATAGGAGTGGAGTAGAGTGTAGAGTAGAGTGTAGAGTGTAGAGTGTAGAGTAGAATAGAACAGAACAGAACAATAGAAAGGAAGAGTAGAGAGTAGAAGAGAACGGAATAGAACAGAATAGAATAGAATAGGAGTAGAATAAAAAATAGAATCAAATAGGAGTGGAGTAGAGTGTAGAGTAGAGTGTAGAGTAGTGTGTAGAGTAGAGTAGAATAGAACAGAACAATAGAAAGGAAGAGTAGAGAGTAGAAGAGAATGGAACAGAATAGAACAGAACAGAATAGAATAGAATAGAATAGAATAGAATAGGAGTAGAATAAAAAATAGAATCAAATAGGAGTGGAGTAGAGTGTAGAGTAGAGTGTAGAGTAGAGTAGAGTAGAATAGAACAGAACAATAGAAAGGAAGAGTAGAGAGTAGAAGAGAATGGAACAGAATAGAACAGAACAGAATAGAATAGAATAGGAGTAGAATACAAAATAGAATCAAATAGGAGTGGAGTAGAGTGTAGAGTAGAGTGTAGAGTAGAGTGTAGAGTAGAACAGAACAGAACAGAACAATAGAAAGGAAGAGTAGAGAGTAGAAGAGAATGGAACAGAATAGAACAGAATAGAATAGAATAGGAGTAGAATAAAAAATAGAATCAAATAGGAGTGGAGTAGAGTGTAGAGTAGAGTGTAGAGTAGAGTAGAGTAGAGTAGAACCAATGCCCCGGCTTAGGCAGGAAACTCCATACCTTCTCAGACAAATGGCTTTCCAACCTCTTCTTAAAAACTTCCAGTGTTGGAGCACCCACAACTTATTGTGTCAAGTAGTTCCATTGATTAATTGTTCTCACGGTCAGGAAGCTTCTCCTTAGTTCTAGTTTGCTTCTCTTCTTGGATAGTTTCCATCCGTTGCTTCCCCCGAGATAATGGAGCACTGCTATCATGTCACCCCTTGTTGTGTTGTATTTCATTGCATCGCATTTTTTAAATGATTATATTGACTGCCCATCCTACCACAAGGCTGACTCTTATTTTATTTTATATTTTAATTAGGGAACGATGACAACAGTTGCTCTCCCTTGTCTCGCTGTCCTGTCGAATGTACATGTCTGGATACCGTAGTCCGTTGCAGCAACAAAGGTCTGAAGACTCTTCCCAAAGGCATCCCAAAAGAAGTGACCGAACTGTAAGTGACACCTTTTAAAAAACTGCCAGATATGGATAAAATTGAGCTGGTCCAAAGATGGCTTACAAAAATGGTGGAAGGTCTTAAGCATAAAACTTATCAGGAAAGACTTCATGAACTCCATCTATAGAGTCTGGAGGACAGAAGGGAAAGGTGGGACACGATTGAAACATTGAAATGCGTTAAAGGGTTAAATAAGGTTCAGGAGGGAAGTGTTTTTAATAGGAAAGTGAACACAAGAACAAGGGGGCACAATCAGCTTAACCAGCTTCGGAGAAGGGCGGCATACAAATATAATAATAATAATAATAATAATAATAATAATAATAATAATAATAATAATAGTAGTAGTAGTAGTAGTAGTAGTAGTAGTAGTAGCAGCAGCAGCAGCAGTAGTAGTAGTAGTAGTTCTTGGAGAAGATTGAAGGCAAAGTGGATAAAGAAAAGACCTGCTCATGGCTTACAAGTGGAACACTCAAAAAGGAGACAGAAGGACTAATACTGGCGGCACAAGAACAGGCCATTAGAACAAATGCTGTCAAAGCCAGAATTGAAAAATCAACAGACGATCCAAAGTGCAGACTCTGTAAAGAAACAGATGAAACAATCAATCACATACTCAGCTGCTGCAAAAAGATTGCACAGACTGACTACAAGCATAGACATGATGCTGTGGCACAGATGATCCACTAGAACTTGTGCCGGAACTACCATTTACCAGTGGCAAAGAACTGGTGAGATCATAAGCCCGAAAAAGTGGTCGAAAATGAGCAAGCAAAACTACTGTGGGACTTCCGACTTCAGACTGACCGAATTTTGAAGCATAACACACCAGACATTGTGATGGTGGAGAAAAAGGAAGTATGGAACATTGACATCGCAATCCCAGGAGACAGCAGAATTGAGGAGAAGCAGCTAGAGAAATTAGTGAAATACGAAGATCTAAAAATCGAGCTGCAACGACTCTGGCATAAGCCAGTGAAAGTGGTCCCAGTGGTACTTGGCACACTGGCCGCAGTGCCAAAGGATCTCAGCGGACATTTGAAAACCATCAGAATTGACAAAATCTCCATCTGTCAATTGCAAAAGGATGCTTTACTGGGATCAGCAAACATAATTTGCCGCTACATCAGGCAGTCCTAGGTGCTTGGGAAGCACCCGACTGGTGATGAAATACGAAATCCAGCATAGTGATCTCGTTTGCTGTGTTGTATTGACATAATAATGATAATGATAGTATTCTGCACATGGTCCTATTGTGTTTCTCCATCTGGCTAAACCCCTGAGTATTAGAGTGGTGAAATAAACTCTGAATGATTCCAGCTAAATAATACACGTCTTTCTTTCTGTAGTTATTTAGATGGAAACCAGTTCACCCTCGTTCCCAAAGAATTATCAAACTACAAGCACTTAACTCTGATGTAAGTAACTTTCAGAACATTTCTCTGCCCTGGTATCATTTCTGAATTTTTCATTTTATGCTACATTTTGGAACAGGCCTGCTTTTGGATCTAGCCATCATATCTGAGGGTTTTTCTGTTTTTTTAGGGAATGTAGAAGCAGAATCTCTTGTAGCTCCAAAAAAGACTTTATTTGCCATTGGTGAGATGAGGTGTAGCATAAATGAACTGAAGGATATTCAACTCAGTTATGAAAAAAAAAATGGATTTAGTTTCTTTGGTATGTAATTTTACAGCAGTAAATGGCAGGGTAGTGAAAAATCAAAGGATTATTAAAACCTTTTTTTTTAAGTCAGTAGATTTAAAAATTATCTGTGTTTCAACATGCATTGAAAAAGGCAAGAACTAAGCTGCCTTGATAAGAGATAGATCACATTGCATAAAGTTTTGACTTCTCTGCATTTTTGTAAAAAAATGTTGAATGTATGCATCCTTTAAAAGAGAGCAATGACTCTTTCGAAGCACATCTTCTTTAATACAAAAACACAGCCAGGAATTTATTTAAATATATAGAAACAGTGTTGTATTCAAATAAATGTATTTCATATAAGTTTATTATTTAAGTTCCATTTATTTTTGTTCCATTGGCATTCTTATTCAGTTTGGATGTTCTTGTTTATAACTGCAAATCCAAAACTTTAGTGAGTCTTCTGCTACACATAATATGATAATCCAAATGCCATTTTAAAATGATGTCCTAATGAATTTTATTTATCGGTAAAAGTGTTAAAATTCATTTTTTAATATCCGTGTTATAAATTTCTAATGGTGTGTCTTTTTGTAGAGATTTAAGCAACAACAGAATCAGTACTCTTTCAAACCAGAGTTTCAGCAACATGAGCCAACTACTCACTTTGTAAGTGTTTATTCATTTTTTAAAAATATTTTTATTAATTTACATACATTAAAAACAATACAAAAAGAAGAGAAAAAGGAAAACAACAACAACAACGACACATATAGACAGCAAACAAAATTACATAATTAATTAATACATTTATATTATACACTATATACCCCGTGGGATTTTCTTATGGCTATTGTTATTTATCTTATATATATTCTTCTTTTGCTTTTTTCCCTGTTACTATTATCATTTTCTAGATACAGTAGTTCATTTAATGCAAATCATATTTTCAGTACAATTTTAAAGAAATTATTTGTTAGTTAAAAATTAATATCCTTACCTTTATAGCTAGTTTATTAATATACTCTTATTTTTCTTCCTTAATACTAACCATTCGTAAAATATGTTCCAAATTTTATAATATTTCGAGGCTTCTTTGTAAGAGTTTATTCTTTCAATAAAGCAATAAGCTTTACTAATTTACTCCTTGGATTTTATTATGTCATTACTGCAACTGAGAGAAAAAAGGAGTTGAAGAAGATTTGGTCCTTAGGCCTCACTTAGAACTTAGATTCAGAAGGATTTTGAGAAAGATTTGAGCAACTGTAGGGCCAGTGGAAATAAAAGATGGACTAGGGGTACATGATAATAGTCCTGTATGTATTTGTGGGGGTACCATAAGAAAGGGGGGGAGACAATTTATTTTCCAAAGCTTCAGAAGGCAAGATAAGAGGGGTTGGACAGGAATTCCAGCCCTAGGATTCATTGTAGTTCTGTGTAACTACTTATTGCATTGCCTTCTTTAGAAATCAACACTTTGTATACTTTTCAGAATCCTCAGCTACAATCGGCTCAGATGTATTCCAACACGGACTTTTGATGGCTTGAAATCACTTAGGCTGCTGTAAGTAATATTCCCATTCTTGCTTTTCTGTGTAGTTTGTTTATTATTATTATTATTATTATTATTATTATTATTATTATTATTATTATTATTATTATTATTATTGCATTTCTGATCTTCCCAGCTCCCTTGGAGGAGGACTCTAGTTAGTGTACAATTTGCTTTAAGCTCAACCTGTTTGGTTTTATCCCAAAGACTCTGATAACATAAATGGCAAAATCCTGAGATATTTGAATAGAATAGAATAGAATTCTTTATTGACCAAGTGTGATTGGACACACAAGGAATTTGTCTTTGGTGCAGTTGCTCTCCGTAGACATAAAAGAAAAAGATATTAATAGAAAACGTAAGGATACAAGCAACAAGTTACAGTCATACAGTCATAAGTGAGAGGAAATGGGTGATAGGAATGCTGAGAAAAAACTAGTAGTAACTAATATAGGCTTAGTAAATAGTTTGACAGTGTTGGGGGGAATTATTTGTTTAGCAGAGTGAGGGCGTTTGGGAAAAAACTTGTGTCTATTTGTCTTGGTGTGCAGTGCTCTGTAGTGACATTTTGAGGGTGGGAGTTGAAACAGTTTGTGTCCAGGATGCGAGGGGTCAGAGGGGTCAGTAAATATTTTCACAGCCCTCTTTTTGACTCGTGCAGTCTACAGGTCCTCAATGGAAGGCAGGTTGGCAGCAATTGTTTTTCCTGCAGTTCTGATTATCCTCTGATTATCCTAAATGGTTGTAACATAATGTATATATAAATGTGAATAAGAGTATGAATAATAGGTAACAGTGTATATATCGTATAGGGGAAAAGAAAAAAAACCTTTGAGTGTATAACAATAGCCATAACTAGGAAAACGTGGAAATGAGAAGCATTCATGGAATTATATTTTAATGGAATTAAATTAATGGAATTACTGTATATTTTACCTTAATATAAATTATTAATGGAATTGTATTACATAAATGGAATTATACTTTCCATATGTACACGATTGCTTTGTACGTTGTATTATTCGTTTGTTTTATTATTGTTATTTTTAAATGGGAAAAATTGCAATAAAGAATATTAAAGATTAAAACGTAAAATATCTACTAAAAGAAAATACATACAATCGACACGAGTAAATTGGGTTCTGCAATCTCTACAAATGAGAGAAGGAATATTTTCTAACCTGCTTCCATTTTTCTTTCTTGTTTAGGTCTTTACATGGGAATGACATATCTGTTCTTCCTGAAGGTGCTTTTAACGACCTTTCCGCATTGTCCCATCTGTGAGTATTTGGACTTTTTCTTTCTTTGCAAGAAGGTTCTCCCTCAAAATATGGTAGATGAGCGATTGGACCATCGGCTGAGATTCCCACCATCGTCTCAAATACTGTTCAGGCAAAATGCAGGTTGCTGTGTCCTTAACATCAGGAGTAAAAGATGCTTTTAGCAGTAGGATTGGGTAGGAGGAGATGAGTTTCTTTGTCCTGAGAATTATTTAGTGATCTAATCGGCTGCAGCTGAACACTCAAGTAATACAATGAACAAAGTATTCACACTTGGTATTAACTGGAAGGAATTTAGCCTGAAGATGATACATTTTTAATGGGTAGATAATGTACCCTGGTTGCCTTTTATCTTTGGTAAAAGCAGGCAGATAAGGATTTATCTGTCCAAATTATCATTTTTAATAGGGCAAACTCTGTCTGGACATGACCTGAAGTAACCTTGGCTACCTACCGTATTTTTCGGAGTATAAGACACACCTTAATTTTGGGGAAGGAAAATAGAGGAAATAATCTGCTTAGCAGGTATTCATATGGCTAAGGTTCCTTAGTCTGGTCAACTTCAGCACATTATTTTATCCCCTGGTTAGGGCTTCAAAAAAACTTTATTCGGCGAGAGTAACAATGAAAGAGCTTGCAAGCTGGTAAGAGCTGGGCACATTGTTAGCACCTGGTTAGGGCTGGAAAGAAACTTATTCGGAGCAAGTTAGAGCAATGAAAAAAACCCTGCAAAGACTGAGGGCTTGGAAAACATTATTTGCAGAGAGTAACAATGAAAGAGCTTGCAAGCGAATAAGAGCTGGGAACATTGTTAGAATGTAGTTAGGGCTGGAAAGAAACTTATTTGGAGAAAGTTAGAGCAATGAAAAAAACCCTGCAAAGATTAGGGCTTGGAAAACATTCTTTGCAGAGAGTAACAATGAAAGAGCCTGCAAGGTAAGAGCTGGGAAGATCGTTAGCAGCTGGTTAGGGCTGGAAAAAAAAGCTTTTTTAAATAAAGCTATATTCAGAGTATAAGATGCACCTAAATTTTCAGGGAAGAAGAGGGTCCGTCTTATACTCCCAAAAATACGGTATGTAGCATGAGATACCCACCTAGTCATGTCTTCCAGTTAAGATAACGCATGCCCTTCAATACATAAGCAAACACCAGGGGCGCATTGCTCCTACCACCGGTACCAGTGCACTGCATGTGACCTTTGGGTGTCTTGTGTGCATGCATGTCCCAGCATGTTTTTTTGCTTCTGTGCATGCGCAGGAAGCGAAACCTCATGAGGGGACATGCACATGCGCGAGATTTCAGTGATTTTAAAAAAAATCCGTGCATGCACAGAAGGAAATAATCGCTGAAATCTCTCATCACTCATGGGTCACTTTTTTCCCTGTAACTTTGAACAGTCAGTAAATGTGAAGGACTAGTAGCATTGTCGTTTCACCCACTTGGAATTGAAAGGCGTCTTTGGCTTCCCTTTCCACCCCGCAGGGCGATTGGAGCGAACCCCCTTCACTGCGACTGTCACATGCAGTGGCTCTCGGACTGGGTCAAGTCCGAATACAAGGAGCCCGGCATCGCCCGATGTATTGGTCCCGGAGACATGGCCGACAAGCTCCTGCTCACCACCCCCTCCAAGAAATTCACCTGTCAAGGTAGGAAGTAAACAACGGCAGCATCCGGTGCTTCTCAATTCTTTTCTGAAGTAAACATTTTGCACCCCGATCTGGGTCCCCGTGGAATCGTAGTGTTAATATTTATTGTTTTACTTATTAAAATCTGAAATCTGCTCCCTCCAGAGATTCGAACCGCCCCCACCCTCCTTTTCCTCCACAAGACTCTTAATGTCTATGTCTCTATGTCGCCAAGCAAGGGGCATTTAGCACATGCCCCTCCTTCTGACCATTAAAAGTTTATTGATTAGATTAGATTAGATTAGATTAGATTAGATTAGATTAGATTAGATTAGATTAGATTAGATTAGATTAGATTAGATTAGATTAGATTAGATTAGATTAGATTAGATTGCCGCCCCTCTCCGTAGACTCGGGGCGGCTAATAACAATAATAAGACAATATAAACAAATCTAATATTTAAGTTTAAGTTAAATTAAAAAACCCTAATTTAAGAAACTAATCATACATATAGACATACCAAGCATAAATTTTATAAGCCTAGGGGGAAGGGAATATCTCAATTCCCCCACGCCTGACGACAGAGGTGGGTTTTAAGGAGCTTACGAAAGGCAAGGAGGGTGGGGGCAACTCTGATCTCTGGGGGGAGTTGGTTCCAGAGGGTCAGGACTGCCACAGAGAAAGCTCTTCCCCTGGGTCCCGCCAGACAGCATTGTTTAGTCGACAGGACCTGGAGAAGACCCACTCTGTGGGACCTAACTGGTCGCTGGGATTCGTGCGGCAGAAGGCGGTCCCGGAGATATTCTGGTCCGATGCCACCAATGCAGACTGCGGAGTGTTGGTGTGACATGGGCATATTTAGGAAAGCCCATGATAGCTCTTGCAGCTGCATTCTGCACGATCTGAAGTTTCCGAACACTTTTCAAAGGTAGCCCCATGTAGAGAGCATTACAGTAGTCAAACATCGATGTGATGAGGGCATGAGTGACTGTGAGCAGTGACTCCCGGTCCAAATAGGGCTGCAACTGGTGCACCAGGCGAACCTGGGCAAACGCCCCTCTCGCCATAGCTGAAAGATGTTTCTCTAATGTGAGCTGTGGATCGAGGAGGACACCCAAGTTGCAGACCCTCTCTGAGGGGGTTAGTGATTCCCCCCCCCCAAGGTAATGTGTAATATTGATTGTTTTTAAGATAATACGTTTTAGTCACAGTTTTAATTATTAGATCTGTACCTTATATTGTTCTTATTGTTTTTGTGAGCCGCCCCGAGTCTTCGGTGAGGTGCGCCATACAAGTCTAATAAATTATTATTAATTATTATTATTAAAAGCTGCAAGCAAACGATTGGCTGGGGAAGGGTGCACTACCAACTTACTTGGGAGTCAATTACACTGAACTCAGTGGAGCCTGTTTTCAGTTAGGCAGGCAGCAGCTACTATGGTTAGGGCCCTCTTTTGACAAGGGGGTCAGATCAACCTCATCAGCCCGAAGTTTTGGGACCCATAAGCGCCGCCGCTGCAGGGCACTCACAGTGAATGGTGTGGAAGGAGGCTTTAGGGTGCCGTTCTAAGCTTTCGCCCAGCTGCAGAGGATGCTCCTCTTTGTCTGGCAGCAGGTTCACCATATGCCGTCTATCGCGGCGCCCACCAAGAACAAAAAAAAACCCCACGCAGCCGCCCTGCCCCATCTGTCCACCTTCTCTTCCGGGCTTGGAGCAGCGTGCAACTGTTAAAACACTCCCCATCTGGGGGAATCGATCGAGAGGGACCATGCATGTTCCCCGGGGTCACACATGGCCCCTGGCATCACTCTGTGCCTCCCCAGGGGGTGCACCCCACCATTTGAGAAGCACTGACATAATCTGTGTGGAAATGCTTCTTTGGCTAGTGTTAGGGGCGCATTCCTATGCGCTGTGCATGCAGCTTTGGTTATCTTGTGCACGCACCTGCATTCCAGTGTAGGATTGAACTCCCAGCCTCCTGATTGCGAGGCGAATGGCATGTGCACATTTCCAAGTTGTGAGACTGTGGCCCGATTTCAGGAAAACCACCACAAAACTGTGCATGCACAGAAGTAAAAAAAAATATGGCTGAAATCTCTCTCCCATGCGCCTCCCCTCCTTGAAACATTGCTGAGCTCACCCTGAGTCGAGCCTGGTTCCCATCGTAGAGGTGCTTCAACGCAGCTGTTAGAATAGCTCTCGGGGCCTTCGGGTTAACTGGGATAGCACCCGAAGCTTGGAAGAAGACCAAAGATTAGATTTAGATTAGATTTATTGGATTTATATGCCACCCCTCTCTGCAGACTTGGGGCGGCTCACAACAATGACAAAGCAGTACATAATGACAAATCCAATACCCACCAATCCAATTACAATTTTAGGCTAAAAAATTCATAAAAACAACCCCAGAATATATAAAAACAAGCACACAATCAATCAAACACCAGAACAACATGGGCAAGGGGGAGATGCTTCAGTTCCCCCATGCCTGACGGCAGAGGTGGGTTTTAAGGAGTTTGCGAAAGGCAAGGAGGGTGGGGAAAATCCTAATCTCAGGGGGGAGCTGGTTCCAGAGGGTCGGAGCCACCACAGAGAAGGCTCTTCCCCTGGATCCCACCAGATGACATTGTTTAGTCGACAGGACCCGAAGAAGGCCAACTCTGTGGGACCGAACCGGTCGCTGGGATTCGTGCGGCAGAAGGTGGTCCCGAAGGTATTCTGGTCCAGTGCCATGAAGGGCTTTATAGGTCATAACCAACATTTTGAATTGTGACCGGAAACTGATCGGCAACCAATGCAGACTGCGGAGTGTTGGAATAATATGGGCATACTTAGAGAAGCCCATAATTGCTCTCGCAGCTGCATTCTGCACGATCTGAAGTTTCCGAACACTTTTCAAAGGGAGCCCCATGTAGAGAGCGTTACAGTAGTCGAGCCTCGAGGTGATGAGGGCATGAGTGACTGTGAGCAATGACTCCCGGCCCAAATAGGGCCGCAACTGGCGCACCAGGCGAACCTGGGCAAACGCACCCCTCGCCACAGCTGAAAGATGTTTCTCTAATGTGAGCTGTGGATCGAGGAGGATGCCCAAGTTGCGGACCCTCTCTGAGGGGGTCAATAATTCCCCCCCCCCCAGGGTAATGGATGGATAGACAGAATTGTCCTTGGGAGGCAAGACCCACAGCCACTCCGTCTTGTCTGGATTGAGTCTGAGTTTGTCGACACCCATCCAGGCCCCAACAGCCTCCAGGCACCGGCACATCACTTCCACTGCTTCGTTGACTGGACATGGGGTGGAGATGTATAACCTGCTGAAATGATGATCAGTGATGAAAGGGCTCATTTTTGTAACACAAAGAATCATTTGTGCTTATTTGAAGGTCCGGTGGATGTCCCTATTCTTGCCAAGTGCAGTCCCTGTTTATCCAACCCTTGCAAAAATGATGGGACTTGCAACAACGACCCGGTTGATTTCTACAGTTGCTCCTGTCCTTACGGCTTCAAGGTATTGTTAGATGTTAAGGAGCGTGCAGAGTAATCTCTTAGTATGTCAAAGATACACATAGACAGAGGAAATTGTGGAGGTTTTGCAGATATCCTGCTAATAGTCCAGAGATACTAGTAATAATTCAGTAATACAGTAGTACCTCTAGATACGAGTATAATTCGTTCCAGAAGGGAGCTTGTTTGTCAAACAACTCGTATCTGGAACAAATGTCTTTAGACTTTGTTTTTCCCTTCCGAGATAACCAAAAGCAAGGATTCTTGCGCCACCTAGTGGACGCTCGGCTCGTATCCTGAATTTGAGCTCAGGTCTGGAACAGAAATTTCTCTCCCCTCGTGGCTCGTATCTTGGAATACTCGCGTGTGGAGCAGCTCGTATCTAGAGGTACTACTGTATAATCAAGATTATCATTATCATTTAGACTTATATATCGCTTCACAGTGCTTTACAGCCCTCTCTAAGAGGTTCACAGAGAGTCAGCCTCTTGCCCCCAACAATCTGGGTCCTCATTTGACCCACCTGGGAAGGATGGAAGGCTGAGTCAACCTGGAGTCTACTGAGATTCGATCTGCCAAACTGCTGGCAGCCATTAGCTTGCAGTACTGCACTCGAACCAGTGCACCACCAAGGCTCTAAAACCCTTTACTACCAATTTGTATGCGCAGAAGCATTCCGGGCAGATAGGCGGAACCTCCTGCCACTGGCGGTACCGGAAGAAATCTAGTTTGACACCCCTGGTCTAGGTCTTAGGTTCAGGCAAGATACATTAAGTATATAAAATACTATTTACTTTGGCAAATGTCTCAGTCAAGAACAATCCTAGTCATACACAATTAAATCAGTCGATACATATACAAAACTGTAAGCCCCACTTGTTCTGCTTACAAATACATTAAACCATCATTTGAACCCACAGTTCTTACAACATAGTCACAAAGACAAACTAGCAGAGAGTAGCCAAGAGAATCACACTTCTGGCTCCCTCTTGTGGCCATCTGGAACACTAGCTCTTAAAGCAATAGTGTTCTATTACATGTAAGCATACATAGAAACATAGAAGACTGACGGCAGAAAAAGACCTCATGGTCCATCTAGTCTGCCCTTATACTATTTCCTGTATTTTATCTTAGGATGGATCTATGTTTATCCCAGGCATGTTTAAATTCAGTTACTGTGGATTTACCAACCACGTCTGCTGGAAGTTTGTTCCAAGCATCTACTACTCTTTCAGCGAAATAATATTTTCTCCACTGCATCTGGAAGGAGAGTCCAACATGGGTATTACTCCAATCTTATTGGTAGAGACTGAGTTAGAAATTTAAATATTAATTGAGCACCACCCCCTCTGCTCTTCCCATGAGCCAGTTTTAAAAACTCAGTCTAAGAGTAGAGACATGCTGAGTTTGTTCTGAGGAACTTTGAATAGTTTAATATATAATAAAATGAATGTATAACCTGTTCAATCTGTTTCTTTGTTTTTCAGATAGCAGAAACGAAGTGGAACAGACGGCTGGGGTCTCTGCCCTCCGCGGGCAGCACCCCCAACGATCCTCCTCAGGGGTCTTGTATTCCCCCCGAGGGAACACCCCGCAGAGGAGCAGCCAGCCTGGGGTCCCTGACCTTCGAGGTCATACCAGGGCTGCGAGCCGAAGGTGGAGGGGAATGCCCCTCCACTGGGAGGCTCGGAGGCGATCCGGCTTTGCCGGCAGGGAAGCGCCTCTCAGCTGTTCGGCGCGGCGGCCGCTGCAGATGCCGCCGAAACCGCTGGAATCGCCGCCGAGAGCTGCGGCCAGCGGAGCGCCTGGAGAGACAGCTGCCTCGCCCCCGGAGCCTTGGGAAAGGCCGGCGAGAAGGGGGCCAGAGCCCCAGATGCTGCAGGACCCTGGGGACTTGCTCGGACGCCGGGAGGCGCGGGCGCCGCCATTTTTGGGCGCGGAGTTTGGGCGTCGCGTCATTAGGCGCGAAAACGCCCCCCCCCCCCAGGCAGCAAAAGAGCGCGAAGAGGCCAAGCAGCCCAACGCGCAGGCGCGGGCCCAGCAGGGACCCGGACGCCATTTTTGCTTGACGCAGTGAGGCTGCAATTACCGGAGGTCAAGCTAAGTGATTTGGAGGCATAATTGGACACTGTGAGTACCATGGATGACCGGCAAGGCCCCGATAAGCCCGAATCCCCTCGGCCAACAAAGGATAAGGCCAAAGGGAAAGGAAAAGAGAAGGCAAAACCCTCTCATTCCCCTGCCTCCACCTCTTCCATTAAAGAGGCTGAAAAGCGCATCAAAGCGCTCGAAAAGAAGCTGGAGGCCGCATTGCAAGCATCTCCAGCGGGCCTGCCGCCAGCCCAGAGACAGGGGCCTGACCCCATGTCGCCCCCAGCCACCTTTGGGCCTATGGGAGCTCCACCTGCCGGGGATTGGTCCCCAGATAGACAGTTTCTGCCCATGCCTCAGGCCATGCCATCCCCCAGCACTTCTTGGGCCAGACCTGGATCAGCGGGGCCCTTGGGGAGAAGCTCCCAGGAACCATCAGCCACCTTTACCCCCACTGCAGCTGGATTGAGATCACAGCCGGGTGCGTGGCAAAATTTGCCCCCAGATCTGCAAGACATCATAGCCAGTGCCTATTCGCAAAACATGACTATGGGGGCACAGCAGTATGGCAGGCAGCATCTTCACTCAAAGGAATCGTGGTCAGCTCCACCCCCCTCGGGTTTGGGGTCCTTGTTGGAAGAGCCAGCTCAATTTGAGGACAGCGAACCAGAGTATGGATTCTCAGAGGATGAGGCGGCGCCAGAGCAGACACCTACGGTGGGTCTATTCAAACCTACGCTGTTTAAGACTCTGTTATTCAAGGCCAAGCACGTAATGAACCTCCCTGGTTCAGAGAAGGCCACAGAGACCACTGAGACTGGCAACACTTCGACCACACTTCTACAAGAACCTCAGCCCGAGTCTGACCACTTTCCTGCTTCGGACATCTTTATAAAAGGAATCAAAAGGCCCTGGCAGTATCCTGCAGCAGCCCAGGGACCTACCAACTTGGAGAGGAAATTCTATACCTTCGACGAGGAGGTAGAGAAACTATTGGAATTTCCCCCAATCGACCAACCGGTCGTGACGCTAGTTTCTAGCGCATTAGTACCTTCAGAGACAGGTGACAGCCTGAGACCTGAAGAGAGAAAAACGGAAACGTTGCTGCGCAAGACACATCAGATGTCTGGCTGGAGTTTCAGAGTGGCTGCAGCTGCATCATTCATCAACCGGGCATCGATGTTGTGGATCCAGGAGATGCAGTCCCGCCTTGGTCCAGAGGACGGACGTCTTCGTCAGGATCTGAGTAAGCTGCGGGCGGCAACGGAATTCTCCGCAGACGCCACCTTGCATGCGGCCAAGTTTTCCACCAGGAGCATGGCCGCAACGCTGTCTTCCCGCCGTCTGCTGTGGCTACGAAACTGGCAGGCCGACCTCAAGTCGAAATGGCGGCTGGCATCCGGTCCTTTCCAGAGCTCAACCCTGTTCGGTGACCTGTTGGAGAAGGTCCTCGTGGAGGACAAGGACAAGAGAAAAGTCCTCCCCAGGTCCAACCGACGACAGGACCGTAGATCCACGCCATACTCAAGGCGCCAGTCCTTTCGTTGGGACACATCAACCAACTCCGGCCAGAACCAGCGCTCCTTTGCTCAGGGCCAGTACAATCCACAGTCCTACAGGAGCGACCGAGGTGCCTTTCAGGACAGGCCAAGAGGATATCAGCAGTCCAGAAGGCCATTCCGTGATGGCAACCAACGAGGATTTAAACGTAATTCGAAATGACTCGGACACCTCACAGCCCTTAGGAGGCAGGCTCCAGGGATTCAACTCCACCTGGCAAACGACCTCCCCCGACAAATGGGCTGTGGCCACCGTCACACACGGTCTCAAGTTGGAGTTCGTTCAGTCTCCTCCCAGTCGCTTTTTGCACTGCCCGAGACTAAAGGACTTTCAGAAAAAGTTACAGCTGCGCAAGGAGATCACACACCTGTTAGACATACAAGCCATAGAACAGGTCCCCCGGCAAGAGGAAGGCCAGGGGTTTTACTCAATGATATTCATCGTACCCAAGGCCTCCGGGGGCTGCAGGTTGATATTAAACCTGAAGCAACTGAACCTCTTCATAAGGTACCGGAGGTTCAGAATGCATTCCTTACACACTATCTTGGCTTCCGTCCGAGCACAGGACCTTTTAACGTCCATAGACCTCAAGGAAGCTTACCTGCACGTTCCCATACATCCAGAACATCGCAGGTTCCTTCGCTTCTGCTCCGAAGGGAGGCATTATCAATACAGGGCAATGCCGTTCGGCCTTTCATCGGCCCCACGCACCTTTACCAAACTGCTGGACGTGTTGACAGCCAACTTGCGAGCACGATCCATCAGGTTGATGGCCTACCTGGACGACATCATCATCTTGTCCAGGTCCCAAGCAGCGGCGAAGAGAGACCTCACCGAGACCATACATACACTACAAAGTCACGGCTTTACCATCAACGTAAAAAAGAGCCAGCTCACGCCCACCACCAGTTTACTTCACCTTGGTGCGGTCATAGACACTCAGACGGGCACCGTAGTGCTGTCGCCAGAACGGCAGAACAACATACGACGCTTGGTGTCCAGCATCCACCGGGGACCAGTGCCCCTATCTCTACTGTCAAAGATACTAGGCACTATGGTGTCAGCGATTGGCATCGTTCCTTGGGCCAGATATCACATCAGGACATTACAATGGTTCCTGCTCCCAGCCCAGAGAACCAAGGTGAGCCATTCCCACAGACTGGTACATTTGCCACAACAGGTCAAGGATTCCTTCAGATGGTGGACATCTGCCGCAATAGCCATCGGATCTCCATTCCAGAGGCGGAACCAAGTCATCTTGACCACAGACGCCAGTCTTACAGGATGGGGTGCCCACATCGGGACACAGATGGCTCAAGGGCTGTGGAGGGCGGAGGATTTATCGCCCGTCAACATAAACTTCTTGGAATTAAGAGCAGTATTCCTAGCTCTACAGACATTTACGACCTTGGTCCAGGGAAGACACGTGTTGGTGCTCACGGACAATGTCGCGACCAGGGCCCACTTGAATCACCAAGGGGGCACACGGTCGCAACGACTCATGAGAGAGACAGAAAATCTCTTCATCTGGGCCGAAAGTCATTTGCTCTCCCTGTCAGCGGAACACATTGCGGGAGTCAGCAACACGCAGGCGGATTGGCTAAGCCGGTCTACCCTGGATCCGTCGGAATGGAGACTAGATCCGAGCATCTTCCGACAGATGGTCGCCAGATTTGGAGCCCCATCAATAGATCTGTTTGCGAGCTCCCAGAATGCTCAACTGCCAAGATTCTACACACGGTTTCCAGAGCCCGGGGCGGAGAAAGTCAATGCCCTGCTGACACCCTGGCCGCCAGGCCTACTGTACGCATTTCCACCAACGAACCTGATTCAGCGAGTGGTGGACAAGATTCTACGGGAGAAGGCAGAGGTACTACTGATAGCGCCTCATTGGCCCCGGCGCCCGTGGTTCTCCGATCTGGTGGCATTGTCAGTGTCACCCCCATGGAGGATCCCAGACCGGATGATATCGCTGAGCCAGGGGAGTCTACAGCATCCAGACCCACAGTGGCTCCAACTAACCGTCTGGCACTTGAGCGGCTCAGACTACGACAATTAAAATTACCTGACAAGGTCATTGATACCATACAGGCCGCAAGGCGTCCTTCAACGTCTCGCATTTACCAGACGACATGGGCAGCCTTTTGCGGTTTTTGCGACAAACAGCGGGTTAACCCTAGGACGGCGTCGGTGATCACTGTTCTTGAATTTTTACAAGCAGGACTTGAGCGTGGGTTAGCACCGAACACACTAAGACGTCATGTGGCGGCCCTTTCCACCATGATACCAGTGGAGGACGTAAGATCCTTGGCTTACCACCCTTGGGTGAAGGATTTCCTGCGAGGAGCATCGAACCAACATGCCCCGCCAGTTCGGAGATTTCCATCGTGGGATCTCACACTAGTCCTCAGGGCTTTGTCTAAACCACCGTTTGAACCTTTGAGGTCCATATCACTACGACTATTGTCTCTTAAAACAGCCTTCCTAGTTGCGATTACGTCTGCACGAAGGGTGTCGGAACTATCCGCCTTGTCGGTAAGGCCGGACCTTTGCATTTTCCACCCGGACAGGGTGGTGCTGAGACTAGACCCGTCCTTCATACCGAAAGTTAATTCAGACTTTCACCGGAAACAGGAACTGATACTACCGGATTTTTGCACGCACGGTAGTCACCCATCGGAGTTAAGATGGCACAAAATAGACGTGCGCCGTGCGGTCAAGATTTATGTGAGGCGAACGGAATCGTTTCGGCAAACAGAGAGATTGTTCGTCGCGTTTGCACAGGGGAAGAAGGGACTTGGAATTTCATCGACATCAATTAGCCGTTGGATCAGAGACTGTATCGCGGAGGCGTACAGGGCTCGGGGACAACCTGTACCAACGGGAGTGACAGCTCACTCCACGAGGAGTGCGGCCACTTCAGCAGCCTGGGTCACACAGGCGTCCATAGATGACATCTGCAGAGCTGCCACGTGGGCTGCCCCTTCAACATTCATACGGCACTACAAGTTGGACTCCTTTGCTTCGGCAGAAGCAGCCTTTGGGAGACATGTTTTACAACGAGTTTGTGTTTCTCCAACGTCCCTGACAAGACCTTCTCCCTCCCATGGGCCGTAAATCTCTGGTATATCCCATGTTGGACTCTCCTTCCAGATGCAGTGGAGAAGAACCGTTGTACCTACCTGAACGGTCTTCTCAATGCACTGGAAGGAGAGTCCAAACCCACCCAGTATGTTTAGGGGTGCAGGGACGCCGGAGTAGGCAGTTAGTCAGTTGTTTATTATTATAATAAAATTTGGTTATCCTCTTATATGTTTCGTTTTTAAAACTGGCTCATGGGAAGAGCAGAGGGGGTGGTGCTCAATTAATATTTAAATTTCTAACTCAGTTGGACTCTCCTTCCAGTGCATTGAGAAGACCGTTCAGGTAGGTACAACGGTTCTTCTCATGTTGCTTTTGATCTTTCCCCCAACTAACTTCAGATTGTGTCCCCTTGTTCTTGTGTTCACTTTCCTTGGTTTGTGTTATATATTGCCAAACCGAACTAGTTATGTACATAGTACTAACCGGTATATAAGACATTTTAAAAAACCAGCATCTTGAGTTTTTTAATTGATGCGTTAGTTGTATCTTTTATACGAGTGAATCCCTTTGTTTGTTCATAACACCTAGTTATCTTTCCTTTGGTGGGTGTGATGTTTCAGGTTCTCAGTCAATAATAAAGTTCTTTATTATTTTATTTTATTGATATATTTTGTCAAACAATTCTAGGATGATAGTTTGTATAAAGGTAAAATTAGAAAAAGTAATAATAAAAAATAAATGAATTGAATAAATTGAATAAAAAGTTCTTGACTTCAGGTGCTATTGTTCTACTATAGATAGGAAGGTATGCGATATTTTCCCCCTTATTTTTCTGTGCCACTTTTGCTCATTGTGTTCATTGACTTGTAGGGCCGAGACTGTGAGGTTCCGATCCATGGCTGCATCATTAGCCCATGTAAAGAAGGAGGCACCTGTCACTTAAAGGAAGATGAAAAGAATGGGTTTTGGTGAGTTAAAAAAATAGACACACAAAATGGAAGCCTCCTCCTCTTCCTTCCTTCCTTCCTTCCTTCCTTCCTTCCTTCCTGCCTGCCTGCCTGCCTTCCCTTCTCTTCTTCTTCTTCTTCTTCTTCTTCTTCTTCTTCTTCTTCTTCTTCTTCTTCTTCTTCTTCTTCTTCTTCTTCTTCTCCTCCTCCTCCTCCTCTTCTTCTTCTTCCTCTTCCTCTTCCTCTACTACTACTACTACTATTACTACTACTTCTCCCCCTCCTCCTCCTCCTCCTCTTCCTTCTTCTTCTTCCATTCTCCCAGTAATGAAGTAGGTGACATATATTGATTTCCAAGTCTTTCATAAAAACATCAATGAGCTTAATGCATTTTGAAAACTTCTCTTTCTGTCTATATACTGTTTTTTTTTTAGTCAAGACCTAATGGGGAAAGATAACATGATTTTGGGCTCTTGTTATCCTAGCTAACAGCCAGTTAAATTCCTCCTGAAAGTCTCGCAATTCAGAGGTTTTGCTTTGCCTCTTATCAGCAGCTTACAAATGATCAGGTGTAAATCCCAGTGAAACACAAAATTAACAATTCATTTCCAGTCCAGCACCCTGCTGGGCAAACACGCTGTGTGCATTTTTAATCTAGAGCTTGTTTTAATCACAGAATGTAGGCACTCCAAACGTAGGCTCTTAAATTATGGAGCTCAGAATGGTAATAAATGGACCCCATAATCCCATAATAAAAATTCTGCTGGCTTGTTAGAAACAATTTTGATTCCCCCTATTTAATAAGCAATTATCTTTCTTTTTTTACACACAAATTGCAAGCAGTGGCTGGATTGATTTGTCTCTGAAATTAATTTCAAACAGCTTAATATGCTAAATGGCTGTTTTAATCAAAAAAGTGAATAAGTAGCCCTCCAAGAAATACTTCTGGTGGAGAGGCTGCCACAAGGCGAATTAAGACCTATATTGTGAACAACGGTTCTAGTGATTGCCATAAATGCATAGTCACTGATTTCCAATTGAGGCAAGCATGAATAAGTAATTATTACTGTGCAATAATTAAGACCGTAAATTATGTCTTGGCGAAACTAAATTTGTTAAGTAATCCCTTCCCTCTCACTTTCTTGCCTTTTTTCCTTCCTATGTGCTTATGCATGCATTTATGCATGCATGAAATCTTGGAATTCATTAATGAGTCAAGCATTCGGCAAAGTGCTTTCCACCCATAACCAGGGGTGGGCTGCTGCCCAGATTGGGTGGGGGGATGCATTGGGATAGAGAAAATGGAGCTCCACCCCAGAGCACCCAATTTGCACCGAAAGATGTTGAAAGAAAATGCAGGGTGTCCTCTTTGGGCAGCCTCTGCGTTCTTTCCGAAAATGTTTAAACCCCCCAAAGCCGGCGATTCTGCTACAAACAAAAGTGTCGAGGAAAAGTCTAAGGAGATCCGATCTGGAATTAATTCCATGTGATCTGGGAGTCTGCCTCCCCTTCCTTTCTGTTCTGCCAGGCTCTATGATAAGAGTCTCCCGAAAATTCAAGGGTACAAATTTCAGACACACTTGAAAGTTCAAAAACAATGTTTTTTATCACAAAAATTCAAAAGAAACAAAGCACCTTTTTTGTATTGCAAAGAGCACTCGTCCCAAAACAACCTGGTAGTCTGTACAATCCCCTTAATCAGTCCTTAAGTACTTAGCAGCTGTGAAGAAACATCACAGCCTTTCTTCTTCCACAAAGTGAAACACACACACTTTGCTCTGCTTTGGTTTCAAAGTCATGAAAAATCAACAAACAAAGTCCAGAAACAGCAAGGCATGGTCCTGAAGAAACAGCGATCCGATAATCTTCCACAACGGCCAAGCCAACACACTGCTATTTATATCAGCAGCTTTAATTACTAAAGCCCCACCCCAAACACAGGTGGCCTCTCTTATCTCCTGTAATATTTCCTCAATTGGTCTCTTCTATGCATAATTCTGCGCCTGCGTGGGTCTAGCACTTCTTCATCCGAATCAACCGAAGATAATGGAGATAGGCTTCCTGAGCTGTGTGCCGAGCCCCCCTCTTCCAAGTCACCCCCACCTTCTTCTTCATCCGAGGAAACTGCACTACCTGACTCTGTCGGCAATAAAACAGGCCTATGGCATGTTGATGTTTCCCCTGCATCCACCTCCACATTCCTTGGGGCAGGAGCTGGGCCAGAGCCAACCACAACACTTTCCAAATGGCTATCGTATTCTTTAGAACAGAGGTCTTCATAGCTGGCTGGAGAATTCTGGGAGTTGAAATTGACAAATCTTAAAGTTGCCAAGTTTGGGGACCTCCTGCTCTAGAAAAATTAAATGGATAATGCCAGAAACCTTGATTTTGTTTGGTAGTCTGCAGGAAGGAGGGTGAAGACTGTTATGTGGATTGGAGCATTTTGGGATGTTCACTTAGTAGCAAGGAACACTTTAGATTGCGGCCTTTGAGTAAGTGATTATTTTGCGAGTGGCCCTTTTAATCATGAAGGCACCTTTAGGACAATGCTCAAAATGTGCTTTCAAAATCCTAAGTGAGATGTTTCTGTTATTTCACTCTTCTATAGCTGCTCACTTCTAGGATGTGGGTGAATTCGATGATCGGCTTGTTTTGAGTCCATTTATATGGGGATTGTTTTGAGGTGCTTGGAAAATCCTTGATCAAGTCACATGATCATCAAGCTATCCCCACCTGGTCACATGGCTGGCAAGCCACTCCTACCTGGTCACATGACCATCAAGCCACGCCCACAAAAAAGTCATGCCTACAGTGTGGTACTAAAAATTTTGGTAGCCCTTCACTGCCCTTAACGCTCAAAATGCCTTACAAATTTCAGTAATTCAGTTATTCTTTATCTTGTGTGCTCCATTCGAGCATACTTTATGGCAGAAAGATTCCTTCAAGCAGTTCCCTAAAATAAAGGTAACAAAATGGCACTAATACCGGGACCGCCTTCTGCCGCACGAATCCCAGCGACCGGTTAGGTCCCACAGAGTTGGCCTTCTCTGGGTCCCATTGACTAAACAATGTCATTTGGTGGGACCCAGGAGAAGAGCCTTCTCTGTGGCAGCCCCAACCCTCTGGAACCAGCTCCCCCCGGAGATTAGAACTGCCCCCACCCTCCTTGCCTTTCATAAACCCCTTAAAACCCATCTCTGCCATCAGGCATGGGGGAATTGAGACAGATTTGTTGTACATTGTTTTATTGTTGCTGTGAGCCGCCCCGAGTCTGCGGAGAGGGGCGGCACACAAATCTAATTAATAATAATAATAATAATAATAATAATAATAATAATAATAATAATACTGCCGAGAAAGTGGCCAGAAATATATTAGAAAGATTAAAACTATATACTTGAGACAAATGGCCAGAATAATTATAAATGAAGATATAATAGATAAATTTAATATCCAAAAAGAAGTCTGGCAAGGATGTCCATTGTCCCCCTTGTTATTTATATTTACTTTGAAACGCTTTCTCATCAAATTACCCAAATATTTATTGAAGGATTGAAAGTCAAAGACCAAGAATATAAACTTCATGCTTTTGCAGATGACTTAGTCTTTATTATAGCAAACCCATTAGAAATAGGATTAAAATTATTAGAAAAAATAAATAAATTTTGGAAAATAGCAGGTTTAAAAATAAAGAAAAATAAAATAACAACTAAAAGCATAATAATAATAATAATTTCCCTTTTCTATTTTTCCATTGTGGAGTTTGGTTCCAACTCTCCTCTCTTTTTCATTTAGCTGACCTGAAATTCTTCTCAGTTCATAGAGTATCGTATCAGAAAAACTGTTAGGCACATGCACATTTCAAACATTGTGTGCAGTGGTCCCTCTAATTTTTTGGGTGGGTGGGCGGAAAAGTATAGTGTCTGAGCGGCAGTCCCTTCAGGACTGGGCGGCACAGAAATAATAAACAAACAAACAAACAAACAAACAAACAAATAAAAAACCCACCCTGTTTTGCCTCAGAGAATTTCAAAATAAAATACTGTACTGTGTGTCTATAACAGTGAGCTCATAATAGGGCAACTCTATCAATATCAAAATGCCACTTAAATAGTTGAGCTAGTTTCAAACTAGATTTTGATTTTCTGTCTCTCTTCCTTACTCCCATTCTTTTTCTTTCTCTTTTCCTTCCTCTCTTTTTTCTATCTGTTTCTCTCTCTTCCTCTCTTCCTCTCTCTCTCCTTCCCTCTCACTCTTTCCCTCTCAGCTTCTGGGCAGGTTTGGAAAACTCTGAGTTGATGATGATTTTTAAGTGAGCGATTGCTCACTGCTCAGCTTAGAGGGAACTATGATTGTGTGTCCTATTTTCTTTGTTGGAAGATCTGGTCCGTTTCCTTTTACAGGTGTGCCTGTGCCGATGGGTTTGAAGGTGAAAACTGTGAAGTGAACATTGATGATTGCGAAGATAACGATTGTGAAAACAATGCCACGTGTGTAGATGGGATAAACAACTACACTTGCCTTTGCCCGCCAGAATACACAGGTATGAAGACGATCTTATTTTAATATATCACAGACTCCATAATCTGATGGGATCATCCTGTGTGTTAATAAATTTGATCCCTGCTTCTTCTTCTAGTTCAATTGTCAAAAGTGTCTCTTCATCCCAACTTCTTCTGCTGTTTATACCTGTGTGCAACCTAAATTGCATGATAAGAAAACTCATACCTTATACACACACAAAAAAATTAAGATAGAAGCATAAATCAAGGAGAGAACAAAGGAGAAATTTCCTTTGTTAATTAATCGGTGGAACCTCAGAAGTTGTGTATGTTCCATCACTGCAAGTTTTAAAGAAGATGTTGGATAACCACCTGTCTTAAGTTGTGGAGGGTTTCCTGCCCAAGCAGGGGGTTGGACTAGAAGACCTCCAAGGTCCCTTCCAACTTGGTTATTCTGTATTCTTTTTTAAAAAAAAATAAACTTTATCGATTTTCAAACTTTTCTTTATAAACTAGTCATTGCATTAGTTCTTAGAACAATTCTACATTGTTACATAGTTCTGTTTTCTCTATAACTTTTTCACATTACATTAGTTCTTCTTTTTCCAAATTTCTTATACATCAATCTTTACATATTATATATTATACATTCATATATTTACATATTATGATTCTTACTTTTGCTTTTCTTTTTTTCCTACATTCCATCCAATGATGCCATTATTCCCAGGTTTCGCAAGAAACCAAATCTTTTTGGCCCCTTAGCTCTATTGTGAGTTTATCCATTTTGGCACATTCAGATATCTTTTAAAATTATTATACTTTCTGGAGGGATTTCTGGATTTTTTCCAAAATTGTGCAAAGATAATCCTAGCTGCGGTAGTGATGTGTAGTATCAAATATTTAGTGCTTTTGCTATATTCTTTTTAAAATATTCCGAGGAGGAAAAACTTTGGTGCGTATTCTATTGATTGATTGATTGATTATTTATTTATTATTTAGATTTGTATGCCGCCCCTCTCTGCAGACTCGGGGTGGCTCACAACAAAATAAAACAATTCATTGTATTGTATTGGCAGTTCTGTGTTAGCAAAAACTCCAGAAGAAAAGGATTTAGGGGTAGTGATTTCTGACAGTCTCAAAATGGGTGAACAGTGCAGTCAAGCGGTAGGGAAAGCAAGTAGGATGCTTGGCTGCATAGCTAGAGGTATAACAAGCAGGAAGAGGGAGATTATGATCCCGCTATATAGAATGCTGGTGAGACCACATTTGGAAATACTGTGTTCAGTTCTGGAGACCTCACCTACAAAAAGATATTGACAAAATTGAACGGGTCCAAAGACGGGCTACAAGAATGGTGGAAGGTCTTAAGCATAAAACGTATCAGGAAAGACTTAATGAACTCAATCTGTATAGTCTGGAGGACAGAAGGAAAAGGGGGGACATGATCGAAACATTTAAATATATTAAAGGGTTAAATAAGGTCCAGGAGGGAAGTGTTTTTAATAGGAAAGTGAACACAAGAACAAGGGGACACAATCTGAAGTTTGTTGGGGGAAAGAACAAAAGCAACATGAGAAAATATTATTTTCCTGAAAGAGTAGTAGATCCTTGGAACAAACTTCCAGCAGACGTGGTAGATAAATCCACAGTAACTGAATTTAAACATGCCTGGGATAAACATATATCCATCCTAAGATAAAATACAGAAAATAGTATAAGGGCAGACTAGATGGACCGTGAGGTCTTTTTCTGCCGTCAGACTTCTATGTTTCTATGTTTCTATGACAAATCTAAGTTATAGTTTAAAATATTTAAAAAAACCCATTTAATAAGCAAACATACATACAAACATACCATGCATAAATTGTATATGCCCAGGGGAGATGTCTCAGTTCCGCCATGATCCTTTAGTTATCTCCTGGAGTGTATTTTATTCCAGTGTTCTTCTGTATAACCTACTTAAAGTAGTTAGGTTTTTTTTTTCTGGGATAGATAGATATAGGATAGATATGCAAATTTTGTATGGTGATATCATTAGACCCGTGGTGTCATTATTGTTGAATGCTGCCCCCAGTGGTCGGCTGCTGCCCCTACGGGGGGGACACACACACGCAGTGGGGGTATTAAGTTTATGCACTATTTATTGAATACTTAAATAGTTTTTCTCTTGCTCTTCCTTCTCTAGTGCCTTAGTATGATCCTTAATTACTTTTAAAATAGCAAATAATTAAATGGTATGCTTTTATCCATAAATGCTTTAATCATTTTAATCATTCTCTAGAACTGAACTTTTATAGCAACGAAAGAAAATTGAGCTTCTTGCCTAATCTGTTATCCTACTGAACCTTGTGGGTTCAGGACAAAACCTTCAAATGTTACTGTGCTCCTCAACAAATAACGCTGTCTATCATTTGTCCTTTTTGTGGCTATTCAAATAATGGGACTTCATCAACTGGAAAAAAAGAGTCCAAGCCCCTATTTAAAAACATATCTTGGTCAGTAAGCCCCTCCCCACCCAATCACATGACCTTTAAGCCAGCCCCAGTTGCATGATTGTCAAGCCACTCCCACCTGGTCAAGCCACACCTGCAAAATAAGCCACGCCCACAGTGTGGCAATAAAAAATTTGGCAGCCCACCACTGGCTGCACCCAAGATTTTTTTTAAAAAAAATATCGTCTGCAAACTTCACCTCCTTTATGTTGACACCTAATTTTGTGCCATTTAAAAAAAACAGCAGCTCTAATAAAGATATTGAAGGGGAAATGAGAGAGCCATCTGATGCCCTATTTACGTATCACCTGAAATAGAAAATAGAGAAGCGAAACATCTTGAAAGAACAGCCAAGTCCAGATTTTGCCTTCTGGGGAAAACACCTTTGGCATTTGGTAGCTGTCTTTTCTGCCCTACTGTCCAGTTTTATTTATTGGCGATACAGTGCTACCTCGTCTTACAAACGCCTCGTCATACAAACTTTTCGAGATACAAACCCTGGGTTTAAGATTTTTTTGCCTCTTCTTACAAACTATTTTCACCTTACAAACCCACCGCTGCCGCTGGGATGCCCCGCCTCCGGACTTCCGTTGCCAGCAAAGCACCCGTTTTTGCACTGCTGGGATTCCCCTGAGGCTCCCCTCCATGGGAAACACCACCTCCAGACTTCCATGTTTTTGTGATGCTGCAGGGGAATCCTAGCAGGGAAATCCCAGCAGCGCAAAAATGGGTGCTTCACTGGAAACAGAAGTCCAGAGGTGGGGTTTCCCAGTGAAGGGAGCCTCGGTGAAATTGCAGCATCGCAAAAACACAGAGGTCTGGATGTGGGGTGTTTTTGCGATGCTCAGATTTCACTAAGGAACCCGCTGCCAGCAAAGCACTCATTTTTGCGATGCTGTGATTCTCCTGCAGCAATGCAAAAACACAGAAGTCTGGAGGTGGGGTTTCCCATGGAGGGGAGCCTCAGGGGAATCCCAGCAGCGCAAAAATGGGTGCTTCGGCTGGCAAAAGGGGTGAATTTTGGGCTTGCACGCATTCATCGCTTTTCCATTGATTCCTATGGGAAACATTGTTTCATCTTAAAAACTTTTCACCTTAAGAACCTCGTTCCGGAACCAATTAAGTTCGTAAGACAAGGTATCACTGCATTTCCTGTTGTTTGGGCAGCAACTGACCCACATAAAATCCACTCATCCGGCTGCCTCCCTCGTTTGTTCAGGATTCTGTACTGAGGTTCTTTGCCAGAAATCTTTCCAAAATCCAAGCACACGAGTTCACCTTTCAGTTCATCCTTTATTATCCTTCTGCTTATTGGAGGCTCTTAAAGGACTGTAGACGCTCAGTGGGGGCTTTTCGGCTTATGCAGTCGGTGCCTGGTAGAAGCTACTTTAAACCCATCCACAAGCACTGTGTTTGAAAACCGAACCTGGATTATTTTTCCTTGATCCCGCCAGCGGTAATAAGCTATTATGACCCAAACTACATTTCTGGCAGGAGGGTGAAGCAACCTTCCTAAATATATACTGTATATATATATATTGGACTAAAAATGGGTTTCAAGCATAGCAACTTTTAGGCACGTCAAATTTTACTTATTTATTTTGTCAAGTACGTATTGGTGGTATACAAAGATATACAAAGAAGAAAAAGGGGGGACATGATTGAAACATTTAAATATGTCAAAGGGTTAAATAAGGTCCAGGAGGGAAGTGTTTTTAATAGGAAAGTGAACACAAGAACAAAGGGACACAATCCGAAGTTAGTTGGGGGAAAGATCAGAAGCAACATGAGAAAATATTATTTTACTGAAAGAGTAATAATAATAATAATAATAATAATAATAATAATAATAATAATAATAATAATAATAATTTATTAGATTTGTATGCCGCCCCTCTCCGAAGACTCCTAGTAGTAGATCCTTGGAACAAACTTCCAGCAGACGTGGTTGGTAAATCCACAGTAACTGAATTTAAACATGCCTGGGATAAACATAGATCCATCCTAAGATAAAAATACAGGAAATAGTATAAGGGCAGACTAGATGGATCATATCTTTTTCTGCCGTCAGTCTTCTATGTTTCTATAACAATGTTTATACACATGATACTAGTAAGAGAGAAACATTAGGACAGGGGACAGAAGGCACACTGGTGCACTTACGCACACCCCTTACTGACCTCTTAGGAATCGGGAGAGGTCAACAGTGGATAGCCTAAAAGGGTAAAGTTTTGAGGATTAGGTGATGATACTACAGAGTCTGGTAGTGAGTTCCATGCATCAACTACTCGGTTACTAAAGTTGTATTTCCTGCAGTCAAGTTGGGAGCAGTTTACATGACATGCCTTGGGGATTGTTTATTTCATTTATTAGTTTGTTTATTTGTTTGTTTTGTCACGTACGTATTGGTGGTATACAAAGTTATAGTAATATTTATATACATGATACTAGTAAGAGAGAAATATTAGGACAGGGGAGGGAAGGCACTCTGGTGCACTTAGAAATTGGGAGAGGTCAACAGTGGAGAGTCTAAGGGTAAGGTTTTGGGGGGTTAGGTGATGATACGAAAGAGTCAGGTGGTGAGTTCCATGCATCAACTACTCGGTTACTAAAGTTGTATTTCCTGCAGTCAAGTTGGGAGAAGTTTACTTTGAGTTTGTACCTGTTGTGTGCTCGTGTGTTGTTTTGGTAGAAGCTGAAGTAGTCGTTGACAGGAAGGACATTGTAGCAGATGATTTTATGGGCTGTGCTTAGGTCGTGTTTAAGGCGACAAAGCTCCAAGCTTTCTAAGCCTAGCATTTCAAGTCTAGTTGCGTATTATTTTTACATAAATATAAATTATGGATAAATATAATAACAAGAAGAGATGATGAATATGCCTGGGATAAACATAGATCCATCCTAAGGTAAAATACAGGAAATAGTATAAGGGCAGACTAGATGGACCAGGAGGGTTTTTTTTCTGCCATCAGTCTTCTACGTTTCTATGTTTCTACAAAGTACAACCAAAGATACAACATTGCTAATGAAAAGAATAGACAGAATAGTGAGTGACATTAGTAGAAAATAAAAATATATCCATAAAGGGTTAATATATAATTAACTCAACCTTTAACATATTATTGGCTATATGAACAATCTACTGCTCTTCCTTCGAGGTTTCGTACAATGTTTTACTTCTCTGCAATGGTATTTATACTTAGATTTAAAATACTTAGATTTAAAATATTATATTGATTGATTGATTGATTGATTGATTGATTGATTGATTGGATTTGTATGCCACCCATCTCCGTAGACTCGGGGCGGCTAACAACAATGATAAAAACAGCATGTAAACAATTCAATCCAATACTAAAATAAGTAAAAAAAACCTTATTATAAAACCAAACATACTGTACATACAAACATACCATGCGTAAATTGTAAAGGCCTAGGGGGAAAGAATATCTCAGTTCCCCCATGCCTGATGGCAGAGGTGGGTTTTAAGAAGTTTACAAAAGGCAAGGAGGGTGGGGGCAATTCTGATCTCTGGGGGGAGTTGGTTCCAAAGGGCCGGGGCCGCCACAGAGAGGCTCTTCCCCTGGGTCCCGCCAAACGACATTGTTTAGTCGGCGGGACCTGGAGAAGACCCACTCTGTGGGACCTAACTTGTCGCTGGGATTCGTGCAGCAGAAGGCGGTCCCTGAGATAATCTGGTCCGGTGCCATGAAGGGCTTTATAGGTCATAACCAACACTTTGAATTGTGACCGGAAACTGATTGGCAACCAATGCAGACTGCGGAGTGTTGGTTATTTAGGTGCCTTGCAGCATTGAATATACACTGCTCAAAAAAAATAAAGGGAGCACTTAAACAACACAATATAACTCCAAGTGAATTAAACTTCTCTGAAATCAAATTATCCATTTAGGAAGCAACACTGATTGACAGTCAATTTCACCTGCTGTTGTGCACATTCAATTTTGTACAGAACAAAGGATTCAATGAGAATATTTCATTTGTTCAGATCTAGGATGGGTTCTTTGAGTGTTCCCTTTATTTTTTTGAGCAGTGTAGATAATATAAAATGGATATTCTGTCACTATTAATTATAGTTTTGGCTACTGATGTTGCCTGTGTTATGACTGACTTTTCAAAATTAAATTTAACGTTGGAAATGTAAAAAATGAAGGGAGAGCAGTAATTTGTTTTATAACAAAGGCTCAGTTCTTAAGCTAAACTACCTTATATTAAAATCTCCATCTTGGTGTTATATTGTGTTATGCTGGAAAGATTTCTTGCTTCATTATTCTTATTATATAATTTTGCACTCAGACGAACAAAGTAACAGAGATAAAGAGAGGGAAAAGAGTAGGAAAAATAAAAGTAAAGCCAGTGAGACATATTTTACATCTGGATTAGCCTTTTTTGCTCAGAGATTTATACAGATAGCAGTCAGGAAAATAGTTGAGGTGCTTTCAGAATTTTTTAATAATGATGAGGACCATGGATTTTATTTATTTATTTGAAATATTTAATAATAATAATAAATAATAATTTATTGGATTTGTATGCCGCCCCTCTCCGTAGACTCGGGGCGGCTAACAACAATGATAAAAACAGCATGTGACAATCCAATAATAAAACAACTAAAAACCCTTATTATAAAACCAAACATACACACAGACATACCATGCATAACTTGTAATGGCCTAGGGGAAAGGAATATCTCAACTCCCCCATGCCTGGCGGTATAAATGAGTCTTGAGTAGTTTACGAAAGACAGGGAGGGTGAGGGCAATTCTAATCTCCAGGGGGAGTTGGTTCCAGAGAGCCAGGGCCGCCACAGAGAAGGCTCTTCCCCTGGGGCCTGCCAAACGACATTGTTTAGTCGACGGGACCCAGAGAAGGCCAACTCTGTGGGACCTTATCGGTCGCTGGGATTCGTGCGGTAGCAGGCAGTTCCAGAGGTAGTCTGGTCCAAAGCCAAGTAGGGCTTTAAAGGTCATGACCAACACTTTGAATTGTGACCGGAAACTGATCGGCAGCCAATGCAAGCCACGGAGTGCACATTAATACACATTTCTGTTGTAAATTTTAGCAGTCTGCACAATTCCAACTTTTTAACAGTGACCTAATCACATGTTTCAAATAGTGTTAAGGAGTATGCAGCATGACCCTTGAGTTATCAAAGAGGCACATGCTCAAAGTTACGAGTAATGTTTCAGTCGTACAAACCAGATACATTAAAGTATATATAAAATAGTATTTACTTTAGCAAATATCATAGTCAACTTAAAAAGTCCAGTCATACACAGTCCCAGAATTATATTATACAGTGGTACCTCTGCTTAAGAACTTAATTCGTTCCGTGACCAGGTTCTTAAGTAGAAAAGTTTGTAAGTAGAAGCAATTTTTTCCCATAGGAATCAATGTAAAAGCAAGTAATGGGTACAAACCCATCGGGAAAGAAATAAAAACTCAGAATTTGGGTGAGAGGAGGAGGAGGAAGAAGAGGAGGGGGACAGTCGCTGCCGAAGGAAAAAGGTGAGGGGAGAGGAATCAAAAAAATTCAAGACTTTAATGCTTAAAAAAAAAAGAGGGACTCTGAGGCGGCGAGGAGGAACCCGCGCCTCCCATAAAGCCGGCGCGAGGCTGCCTCCCATACACTGCGCCAGAGAGAGAAACCCAGAGGGAATGGCAGGAAACTGGCCGGGCCTTCGTGCCGCTCTCAAATTTCTTGGGAAGTTTTTCTGGGCTCGGGTTCTTAAGTAGAAAACAGTTCTTGAGAAGAGGCAAAAAAATCTTGAACACCCAGTTCTTATCTAGAAAAGTTATTAAGTAGAGGCGTTCTTAATAGAGAGGTACCACTGTATTATATTATCGTATCGTATCGTATGGTATTTACTTACTTACTTACTTACTTACTTACTTACTTACTTACTTACTTACTTACTTACTTACTTACTTACTTATTGGATTTGTATGCCGCCCCTCTCTGCAGACTCGGGGCGGCTAACAACAGTGACAAAAAACAGCATGTAACAATCCAATACTAAACAACTAAAAAACTCCTTATTATAAAACCAAACATACATACAAACATACCATGTGTAAATTGTAAAGGCCTAGGGGGAAAGAATATCTCAGTCCCCCCATGCCTGACGGCAGAGGTGGGTTTTAAGAAGCTTACGAAAGGCAAGGAGGGTGGGGGCAATTCTAATCTCTGGGGGGAGTTGGTTCCAAAGGGCCAGGGCCGCCACAGAGAAGGCTCTTCCCCTGGGTCCCGCCAAACGACATTGTTTAGCTGACGGGACCCGGAGAAGGCCGGTATGGTATGGTATGGTGTATGGTATGGTATGGTATGGTATGGTATGGTATGGTATGGTATGGTATGGTATAGTATAGTATAGTATAGTATAGTATAGTATAGTATAGTATAGTATATAGTGTTTTAGCATAGCATAGCATAGCATAGCATAGTATAATATAGTATTTACCGGTAATTAATATACTGTATTTGAATATAAATAAACTCATATTTATAACTGCAATTAAGGGGAAATGATGCATGCATATTCATAAGTAATAACATAATAGATATCCATCCTTCTGTTATCTAGAGAGAATAATAGTCTTAGTGAAAAGAAACATTGCCATCTTGAGATCCAAGGGTTGCTATGGGGATATTCTGATAAAACTTCACCCAGGCCACAGTCAGCACAAGGGCACTTTGCTTTCGTCTCCGTTTCTTTAATCAGCAGCCCCATCCATCTGGAAACGCCTACCAGTTCGATACGGGCCCAGAACAGCTCTGCTTTTCATTGTCTGCCTGCCCTGATGTACGTGCTCCGTTTCTTTCTCTCCGTTTTAATCTGTGACGGACGGGGGTCACGTCACCCATTCTGTTCCAATTGAGCTGTTTAATGATTAAATTGGTCTGTGTGCTTCTTCAGCTCAAAGGTGACCGTCTTGAGTTAATAGGGGGGAAAATAATCCTGGGGAATTAGCTATCTGCTGTAAATTCTACTTTCTGAATATTGCCATCTCTGGAGTCTAATTTTGTATCCATTTATTCTCTTTTTTTAAAATACAGTGGTGACTCTAGCTAAGAAGCCTCTACTTATGAACCTTTCTAGATAATAACTGGGTGTTCAAGATTTTTTTGCCTCTGTGGGGCCTCTCTAGGAATCTCCTGGGAGGAAACAGGGCCTCCACCTTCCGTGTGGTTTCCCCAATCACACACATTATTTCATTTTACATTGATTCCTATGGGAAAAAATTGCTTTTTCTTACAAACTTTTCTCCTTAAGAACCTGGTCACGGAACGAATTAAGTTCGTAAGTAGAGGTACCACTGTATAGAGTTATGGGCAGCCTAGTGGTTAGAATGCAGAATTGCAGGTGTACTCTGCCCATAGCCAGGAGTTTGGTCCTGATGGGTCGATGTTGACTCAGCCTACCGAGGTTGATAAAACGAGGACTCGGATTGTTGTGTCCAGTATTTTACCTTGATGAAGTTGAGTGGTCCATATGTTTTTGCAGTGTAAGAGTTGCAGATTACAGGATAATTTTTTCCTAGATTGTTGGTTTCTAGGTGGAAGGTAATGAATTGATTTATGACAGATTCCATGACTTTGCAGGCGACGGAAGATAAAGAGATTGGTCTGTAATTTTAAATGTTACTTGGATCTCCTTTTTTGAAGATAGGGATGACTGGCTAGTAACCATAGGTGGGTAAGGAGCTAGTCCTGAAGGATTTTTTAAAAAAATTATGCTTAGAAGTTCAGCCAAGGTTGGAGAGCTTTTTTAAGAAGTATGCACATAGTCCATCAGGTCCAATAGACAGAGATGGTTTTAGGTTGTGTAATGCCTTTCTAATGTTATCTCCTCTAAAATCAATTTGTGTTAGATCGTTGAAGTTGATTGTGGTACAACTAGGAAATATTGGGCAAGAGCCACTGCTGTTTACAAAGACTGAACTGAAGAAAGTGTTAAAGAGGTTGGCATTTACTATGTCGTCATTATAGTCTTTACCATTCGATCCTTTAAGGCGTGGGATGGATCTCGAGTCTTTGAGTTGGTTGTTTAAATTTGTTTGTTTCTTTCTTGGTTTAGTCAAATATGTATTGGTGGTATACAAAGATACAACAATGTTTATATACACAATACCAGTAAAAGAGAAACATTAGTACAGGGGACAGAAGGCACTCTGGTGCACTTATGCACGTCGCTTATTGACCTCTTAGGAATCGGGAGAGGTCAACAGTGGATAGTCTAAGGGCGAAGTTTTGGGGGTTTGGGTGATGATACTACAGAGTCTGGTAGTGAGTTCCAGGCATCAAGTTACTTGGTTACTAAAGTTGTATATCCTGCAGTCAAGTTGGGAGCAGTTTACTTCGAGTTTGTATTTGTTGTGTGCTTGTGTGTTGTTGTGGTTGAAGCTGAAGTAGTCGTTGACAGGAAGGACATTGTAGCAGATGATTTTATGGGCTATGCTTAGGTCGTGTTTAAGGCGACAAAGCTCCAACCTTTGTAAGCCTAGCATTTCAAGTTGCGTATTATTTCCTACCGTCAAGTTTAGAGCGGTTTCCTTTGAGTTTGTATCTGTTGTGAGCTCTTGTGTTGTTGGGGTTGAAGCTGAAATAGTCGTTGACAGTTCACAAAGTTATAGAAGGCATGCGTGGACTTTGTGTGTAAAACGTTTACTTCTGCTCTATTATTCTATTCCATGCCTCTTCTCATTCTCCTATGCCCTTAAAAAACCCCTCCTGCCTTCCACTTAACCCACCCGCTTCCTGTGCCAACGCTGACATGGAACCTATCTGTGTTTACTGTGCAATAAACAAACCCCAAAACCCATTGTCACTTATGTCTGAATCGCTCTGCTTCCGTTAAACGTGCCTTGCTATTATTCGCCCTGTGCTGTTTCGCTTGAATGTAAATGTCTTTTTTCTGCCTTTTGTTGCTGCCCAGCTGCTAACCTGAACGAGGTGGAGAAAGGTCAGTGGATCGCCTTTGCTCTCATCCCTCTTATCTCAGTTCCCTCTTGAGTCCAGCTGCTGGAATTGCCATTGCCTAAAAGACGAACCTTTAGGGCTCCTGGCTTTGGACGCTTCTTGACCTGTGATGTTCAGATCTCTCTGTCCGATATATCGGATGGGTCTTAAATTTACAGAGTATCCTAAAAGTATTTTGGGAATCATTTCAGAAACAAAGAACCTTTTTTAAATAAAAAATGCCATTACTACTGTACAGGTAGCATTGGACTTATGACCACATAGATAGATATAGATAGATATATAGATAGATAGATAGATAGATAGATGGATGGATGGATGGATGGATGGATGGATGGATGGATGGATGGATGGATGGATGGATGGATAGATTAGACAGATAGAAGATAGATAGATAGATAGATAGATAGATAGATAGATAGATAGATAGATAGATAGATGGAAGATAGACAGATAGAAGATAGGTAGATAGGTAGGTAGATAGATAGGTAGGTAGATAGGTAGATAGATTAGAGAGAGAGAGAGAGAGAGATTAGACAGAGAGAGAGAGAAAGAGAGAGAGATAGGTAGATAGGTAGATAGGTAGATAGATAGATAGAGAGAGAGAGAGAGAGAGAGAGAGAGAGAGAGAGATATTAGACAGACAGAGAGAGAAAGATGGATAGATAGATAGATAGATAGATAGATAGAAGAGAAAGAGAGAGAGAGAGAGAACATTCATTCAATCAAAATGCTTTTATGGTCCAAGACCTAGAACAATGAAATATCAGCCTACGACCAATCCTTTGTGAACCTCCAGGCTTAAAAGACAGCACAACCCGTTTTAAATCCCAAGTGATTATTAAATCCCAAGTTGGTATTAAAAATATAATACATTAAATTAGTTGATTGATCAGTTGGTAGGATACCGTTAGTAAGCTGAGAGTAGTTTAAGGTGGAAGCGGTCACACACAGATGCTAAATGTGCAAATGGAAAGCCAGGCTGGCAACAAAGGGTGTGTTAGCTTCTACCAGGCGTTAAGGGGGAAACGTGGGCCTTTGGGGCGTGGGTTCTTTTGCTCCGCTGACCCTCTGACCCTTGCAGCCCCGCTAACTCTCCGTGCTTTGTTACAGGGGAGCTGTGTGAGGAGAAGTTGGATTTCTGCGCGCAGGACCTGAACCCTTGCCAGCACGACTCCAAGTGCATCCTGACCCCAAAGGGATACAAGTAAGCCTTTTCTTTGTGGGAGGTTCCTTCTCGGCCTCGGGCCTTCCAGTAGCTGAGTTTTACAGACGAGGCTTTTGTTAAAAACTCAAGCTCCCAATGTAAAAAGTTAAAAGTCTTGCACATCCTGATTCTTGATGAATGTATCATTTTCTTTTATGTACACTGAGAGCATCTGCACCAAAGGCAAATTCCTTGTGTGTCCAATCACACTTGGCCAATAAAGAATTCTATTCTATTCTATTCCATTCGCTTCTGTTCTGTTCTGTTCTGTTCTATCCTATCCTATTCTATTCTATTCTTGACAAATCTGTATTTTCTTTATATATACTGAGAGCATCTGCACCAAAGGCAAATTCCTTGTGTGTCCAATCACACTTGGCCAATAAAGAATTCTATTCTATTCTATTCCATTCGCTTCTGTTCTGTTCTGTTCTATCCTATTCTATTCTATTCTATTCTTGACAAATCTGTATTTTCTTTATGTATACTGAGAGCATCTGCACCAAAGGCAAATTCCTTGTGTGTCCAATCACACTTGGCCAATAAAGAATTCTATTCTATTCTATTCTATTCCATTCACTTCTGTTCTGTTCAGTTCTGTTCTGTTCTACTTTACTCCTATTCTACTCTGCTCTACTTCTATTCTATTCTACTCGAATCTACACTACTCCTATTTTATTCTATTCTATTCTACTCTACTCTAATCTACTCCTATTCTACTTTACTCTACTCTTACTCTACTCTACTTTACTCCTATTCTATTCTACTCGACTCTACACTACTCCTATTCTGCTCTGCTCTGCTCTGCTCTACTTCTATTCTACTCTACTCTACTCCTATTCTACTTTACTTTACTCTACTCCTACTCTACTCTAATTCTATTCTACTGCTACTCTGAAGTAATCTTGCAGTCATAATTTCATCCTCCCTCCCTCCCTCCCTCCCTTCCTTCCTTCTCTTTCCTTTTTTTCCACTGGTTCTGTTGGAGCTTACATGAAAATCCTCTCATGGGGATACAACTGAGGCAGTCCTCGAATACACTTGTTAACTGTCATTTTACCAAGTTTCTTGCCACTGTTGTTCAGTGAATCACTGCAGTTGTTAATACAGGTTGTTAATACAGGTTGTTAAATGAATCTGACAGTCAGAAGGTTGCACATGGCATCGCAACCGTCAGGAGTACACGCCAGTTGCCAAACACCTAAATCTTGATCACGTGACCATGGGGAACGCTCCAGTGGCCGTAGATGTGAAAAACAGTTGTAAGTCACTTTGGTCAGGCCCCTTGTAACTTCAGATGGTCACTAATTGAACTGTTGCAAGTCGAGGACTGTCCCTACTCTTAAATGAAGCCCAGAGATGGATGTCAAGTGTTCTGCCGGCGTGTTTCAACCGCCTGTAATTACAGGGTAATTAGTCCAGGAAGACACACACCACATGATAAAAGGAAAACCCAAAAGTTTTTATAAACAGAAACAGCTCCCTTTTTAAATGCCAAAGGGATTTTCTGGTACACACAAGGCACAGGTGAAATGCAATCCAATTGCTCACCCAATAACTGGGAAATTGAGTCCAATTCTAAAGTCCAGAGAGTCCACACACACAATCCTGAACAGCAAAAAAACACGATCTTGACGAAACCATGAATCAGATAAACTGCCATGAAGCTAACACACCAGGCTGCACTTTTTTCTGTAGCACTAATTACAGCAGCTCCACCCAACCACAGGTGGCCCCATTTTCTCTTGTAATAATCCTTCAGTTGTTGTCTCCTATGCATCACTCTACGCATGCGTGGATGTGTCATTAATTCTTGTTCAGAATTCAGGGATGATACAGATGATTGATCTCCTTCTGGGCTGTCTGCCAAACTCCCCTCTTCCCTGTCACTCACACTTCCTTGGTCAGAGGAGACAGATTCTACTGAAAGCAAAACAGGCCTGCGGCATGTGGATGTCTCCCCCACTTCCACCTCCACATTCCTTGGGGCAGGAGCTGGGCCAGAGCTAACCACAACATCAAGGAAGCTTTTAATCTTCTGTAACAAATTCACGAAGCATCAGCGACGTGGTGGGGAGTGAATAATTAAGATAACACTGGGAAAAAGAAGCTTCGATGACAAAACGGGCTATTAGAGTGACAGGTTGGAAACGATTGCACAATAAGGGGGTCCAAAGAAGGGTAATCCTTAATTAAGTGGCATTAATTATTATTGTTCATTAGCATGTACAAGTTGCAAAGCAACTTTTAATGGGTTTTAGATAAGTAGATTTGAAAACCTGATCCTCTGATCACCACTTTTTTCCACCCTCCAGCCAAACTTAGATTTGGGGATTGTTTTTGCTTCATTTAAATATATCACCTTTAAATTCCCTAGGCTGTTTCGATAATATGATGATTACAAATAAAATGCCATTGTTTCAGTTAATTCCAAATATTTAGTACTTCTAGTTCTGTAAAACACGATGAATGAAAATTAACCATAGAGCAAATGTAAAAACATAATGCCTAAGATCATACAGCTAATTCCATCATCTCCCTTTCCATTGTTGGATGAAAATGCATTTCTTATTAATTTAATGTATGTGCTTCTACTTTGTTCTCTATTTTGAGTTGAGTAACCTCAAAGCAGTCCATTGAGAGATACAGGTAGAATTCCCCAATTCAGGTTCACAAGTCTGTTCATTTTGGAATAATTATGCTTGGCAACCACCCCCTGGACCTGTCAGAATGATTCATGATATAATTCCAAATCTTCCATCGGAATTTCTGATCGAATGTCACATCACCAAGATAAAATGACCAGCAAGGCAAAAGTTACAGATAATGAATTGCAAGACAATGTGTGCAGTCAATAGACTGACCTTAAACAAATGCTAAAATATTTCGTTTCGAATGCACCCTGTTTCACCTTGACATTTCAACCCAATTCCTCTCCCCCAAATAACAGCAGTAATAACAATTCTGGCTGTGTTACAATTGGGGATCCAATTTTGAGTCAAAACTAATCTGGAGGGTCAGTGAAGAAAGGGTCATTGCCTTCTGCCGCACGAATTCCAGTGACCGATTAGGTCCCACAGAGTTGGCCTTCTCCAGGTCCCATCGACTAAACAATGTCGTTTGGCGGGTCCCAGGGGAAGAGCCTTCTCTGTGGTGGCCCCGACCCTCTGGAACCAGCTCCCCCCTGAGATTAGAACTGCCCCCACCCTCCTTGCCTTTCGCAAACTCCTTAAAACCCACCTCTGTCATCAGGCATGGGGGAACTGATATAACTTCCGCAGGCCTATATTGTTTATGTATGGTATGTTGTGTGCATGTTTTTTTAAATTATGGGTTTTTAGTTTTAATTATTAGATTTGTATTCTACATTGTTTTTTCTATTACTGTTGTGAGCCGCCCTGAGTCTACGGAGAGGGGCGGCATCATAAATAAATGAATGAATGAATGAATGAATGAATGAATGAATGAATGAATGAATGAATGAATGAATACATATATACATACATACATACATACATACATACATACATACATACATACATACATACATACATAAATCAGAAAGTAATATAGAGTGTAGACCCATCCTCGAATACAGCTCATCCGCTTGGAACCCATACCGCACCTCAGACATTAACACCCTCAAAAATGTCCAAAGATACTTCACCAGAAGACCCCTTCTCTCCTCCACTCGCAACAGAATACCCAGTGAAACTAGACTCTCAATCCTAGGTCTTGAAATCTTAGAACTATGATGCCTTAAACACGACCTAAGCATTGCCCACAAGATCATATGCTGCAACGTCCTCCCTGTCAACGACTACTTCAGCTTCAACCACAACAACACAAGAGATTCAACAGATTCAAACTTAATATTAACCGCTCCAAACTTGACTGTAAAAAATATGACTTTAGTAATCAAGTTGTTGAAGCATGGAACTCACTACCTGGCTCTGTAGTGTCATCCCCTAACCCCCAAAATTTTACCCGTAGACTATCCACGGTTGACCTCTCCGGATTCCTATGAAGTCAGTAAGGGGCGTGAATAAGCGCACCAGCGTGCCTTCCATCCCCTGCCCTAATACTTCTCTTATATTTCTACTAACTACATGTATATGTGTATAAACTCTAGTATTTCCTCCATATTATTCCCATATTTTTTCTTCTAATCTTTCATTTATATATTGTACTATTGTATATGTTTATATCCTCTGAAACCTATATTATGTATTGGACTACCTACCTACCTACCTACCTAGATAGATAGATAGATAGATAGATAGATAAATAGATAAATAGATAAATAGATAAATAGATAAATAAATAAATATGATTGTAGTAATCTGTTTGACAGAAAGAGAGGCAGCATTAGGTAATTATGTAACACAGACCTAAAGGAGTTTAAGATTTTAAGAATATGAATGCTAGAATTGGAGAAAAATTGTGCAAGTTTTTCTTTTTCTACTTTTAGATTAAAATTAGTTTCTTTCAACAATGTCATTTTTATTTTATATGAAATTTTTATTCTTCTTAGCTTAGTTGTTAGATAGGTGGAATTATTTATTTATTTATTTATTCATTCATTCATTCATTCATTCATTCATTCATTCATTCATTCATTCATTCATTCATTCAATTTTTATGCCGCCCTTCTCCTTAGACTCAGGGCGGCTTACAACCTGTTAGCAATAGCACTTTTTAACAGAGCCAGCCTATTGCCCCCACAATCCGGGTCCTCATTTGACCCACCTCGGAAGGATGGAAGGCTGAGTCAACCTTGAGCCGGTGATGAGATTTGAACTGCTGACCTTCAGATCTACAGTCAGCTTCAGTGGCCTGCAGTACAGCACTCTACCTGCTGTGCCACCCCGGCTCAATTGTTGAAATGAAAATAGATTCAGGATGTTTTATTAATTTATTTATATAAGAAGATTTTATAAGCACACTGTTAGGCATTGAAGGTAGATGTGTGTCCCATTTATGTATGTTTTTTAAGGTGGAGGGGAAAAAATATGCCCTTAAACTATGAATTGCATTCATTCATTTATTCCATTTTCTCCCATGTCTCTAGGTGTAGTTGCACACCGGGCTACGTTGGAGAACATTGTGATATTGACTATGATGACTGCCTAGACAACAAATGTAGAAATGGAGCTCAGTGCACGGATGCTGTGAATGGTTATACCTGTGTATGCCCTGAAGGATACAGGTAAGGACCGTCAAGAAGGAGCGCAACAAAACGGGTGCTGGAATTGACGAAGAAGCTTTTGAGTCAGTGGAGAATAGAAGGGCACATTGATAGGTTCTTGATATCTTCGGAACATGGTTGTTTTTCCTGTGGAAATTTGGTCTCTGGGCCAGGTAACATTGTCAGGAATGATTATCGCTATATATGTAGCAATCATTATATAAATAATCAGCAAATTCCATTTTCTTATGCCTGGTAAGAAAACCAAGATGCCCAAAGGTGTAGATTAGGTGAAACCTGCCTCGAGAGCAGTAACTATAGCAAGAGCATTTAGACATTATTATTATTGTTGTTGTTGTTGTTGTTGTTTTTATTATTGTTATAGTATAAATATAAGTGTGTGTGTGTGTGTGTGTATAAAATGTAACCCTTCCCTGGTACAGAGCTGAAAGGATTGGATACTGTAGCCTAGAGGTTAATTCTCTGCCTTACAAGGCAAAGGTTGCAGGTTCAAGTCTTGTACGGTTCAAGTCTTGTACGGAGCCATAATATATATATTATGTCGGATCACCCTGGTATATTGAAGGAACGTCACAACTCCTTTTTGCCTCTAGGCCCAACCCAGGGCCATTTCAAGGCAGTTAATGAGGTCCCACTCGTCATCTTCAGGCTGGTGTTTCTGTCCTTGTTCGCCATACACGGGAAGAAACCCGAATATGCCAAGACCATCATACCTGTATCCGTGAAAATCTACGAAAACACACACACACACACACATATATATATTTACAGCAGCACGAAGCTTAAAACTTCAGCCTGATGATGGTGAATGTGATTTCACCGAAACGTCGCACAGACACTCAAAATATTACACGGACCCAGGGCGGCTTACGACATATGAAAAAATACAGTTCTGAAATCCAATAAAACTAAAACAAACAGTCTAAAACCCCCAATTTAATCCCCAACAGTCATATTCAGTCCACCAACATATTTCCCATTCAACACACATTCATTCATAGGCAGGGGCTGTAAATATTAGTGTCCCCAAGCCTGTTGACATAAGTGCGTCCATCTTCAAATTCTTGTGGAAGGCGAGAAGGGTGGAGGCAGTACGAATCTCTGGGGGGAGCTGATTCCAGGGGCCGCCACAGAGAAGGCTTTTCCTCTAGGCCCTGCCAAATGACATTGTTTAGTCAACGGGACCTGGAAAAGGCCGACTGTTGACCTGACCGGTCACTGGTATTCATGTGGCAGAAGGCGGTCCCATAGTTAATCTGGTCCGATGCCATGTAGGGCTTTATATACTGCTTCACAGTGCTTTAAAGCTCCCTCTAATCCGTTAACAGAGAATAAGCATATTACTTGGAAGGCTGAGTCAACCTGGAGCCTACTGAGATTCAATCTGCCAAACTGCTGACAGCCGGTGATCAGCAGAAGTAGCTTGCAGTACTGCCCCCTAACCACTGTACCACTGAGGCTCCTTGGTGCAAGAGGGATTTTGGAGCCCTCGTGCAAAATTACCTTCTAAAAAGGGGAGGTTTGTGTGGGAGTGTTCTTTGCAGGCGTTATCGTTCATGGTTTAACAAAGAAAGAGAAACAGATCCAGAGTTTTCTCTAAACCAACATCGCTGCTTCCTTGGGGAAACTCAGCCTTTGCACAATTATTTTATAAAAGACTGTAGCTATTGCAAAAAGTATCGAGTAGCATTGCTTCAGCCCAGTTCAGAGACATTATTTACAAACCTTGGGGGCTTTTGGACCGTTGTTATCGGCCTTGAAAATAACTCAGACTCTTTGGCAGTAAACAGACATTCTTTTGTCATAACTGCAGCTCTCAGCCAACTTGTTAAGGAAATATATTTTGGCGTTTCTGAAACTCCAGTCCGTGTGTTTTACTTTGACTTTAATCACTGCTCAGCTGTCATGCCAGGCAGAAGAAACCCAACCAAAGTTATTTCTTCGCTTGCCTCTAGCGGACTTTTCTGTGAGTTTTCGCCACCGATGGTCTTGCCTCGCACAAGCCCGTGTGATCACTATGAATGTCAGAACGGAGCCCAGTGCATTATGAAGGCCAGTGAGCCAAGCTGCCAATGCCTGTCAGGTTACCAGGGGGAGAAATGCGAAAAGCTAGTCAGCATCAACTTTGTCCAGAAAGAAACATACCTGCAAATCCCGTCAACCAAGATTCATCCGCACACCAATATCACCCTCCAGGTAAATTTGTTATGAAGTGTTTAAACTATGCGAATCATTAATATAAATTAAATATATATATTGTTGAGCCCATAAATGCCTCCTCAGGACACTTGGTGTTGTGAGTGCTCCTTGTCCACCTCAGGTCATGTCAGATTCTGAAGACGATGAGCCAGGCCCCTCTGGATACCCTGGGACAGTGCGGTTGTCAGATGAAGCAGAGAGTGAGAGTGAAGGAGAAAGTGACCTGAGTGAGCCTGAGGAACCACTAGAGGGGGCTGATATGACAATGGTGGAGGGGTCCTAGTCAGAAACTGAGGAAGACATTAGGATGGAAAGCCAGTGGATTGACCCTCGCTATAGGAGATTATTGAGAAGGCGAGAGGAGCTGCATAGTAAAAGGGATTATGATTATGATTATGATTTATTAGACTTGTATGCCGCCCCTCTCCGGAGACTCGGGGCGGCTCACAACAGTGATAAAACCAGTACATGGTGACAAATCTAATAATTAAAATCTAAAAATAACGATAATACATTTAAAAGTCTAAAAGCAAGGAACCCCAATATATAAAAACATACATACAATCCTATCATACACAAATACTACATAGGCAGGGGGAGATGTCTCAGTTCCCCCACACTTGATGACAGAGGTGGGTTTTGAGGAGTTTACGAAAGGCAGGGAGGGTGGGGGCAGTCCTAATCTCTGGAGGGAGCTGATTCCAGAGGGTAGGAGCCGCCACAGAGAAGGCTCTTCCCATGGGTCCCGCCAGATGGCATTGTTTAGTCGACGGGACCCGTAGAAGACCAACTCTGTGGGACCTAATCGGTCGCTGGGATTCGTGTATTGGGATTAGCATAACCGTAGCCTCTTTGGGGTGTGATGTCATTTCCAGGCAGTATAAGGGCAAAGGACTGTGAGAAATGGGGTGTGGGAATTGAACGCCATTCAGCAGAAGGGATGTGAGGCTGGGGTGGTATGATTGAACAAAGCTTTAAAACCATGATTTCTGCCTCAATACAAGCCATTCTCTGCTGGATGCTTGTTGCCTAGACTTCGGTGAGCAAACTCATATGTTTAAATGATAAATGGATTGGTCACCTAAGGAATGCTTTTTTTCAGTGCCATTGAAACATAGGGTGATCACTAAACGTTGTAGGTTCAGGACTCCCTGTACAGATAAATTGCCTGAGAAACAATATAAAATAGCCAAAACATACCTAGGTATATACTGTATTTTTCAGAGTATAAGACACACATAACATAACACTGGAGTATAAGACGCACCTTAGTTTTGGAGGAGGAAAAAGAACCTGCTTACCAGATATTCATCTGGATAGCATCTTTAGTCTGGTCAGTTTCAGCACATTATTTTATCCCCTGGTTAGGGCTTTAAAAAAACTTTATTTGGAGAGAGTAATAATGAGTTTGCAAGTCAGTAAGAGCTGGAAGCATCATTAGCACCTGGTTAGGGCTGGAAAGAATCATTTGGAGCAAGTAGAGGAATGAAAAAAAAATCCTGCAAAGACTTAGGGTTTGGAAAACATTCTTCGCAAAGATTAACAATGAAAGAACTCCCAAGCGGGTAAGAGCTCGGAACATTGTTAGCACCTGGTTAGGGATGGAAAGAAATTTACTCAGAGCAATGAAAAAAAACCTGCAAAGACTTAGAGCTTGGAAAACATTCTTTGGGGAGAGAAACAATGAGAGAACATGCAAAGTAAGAGTTGGGAAGACTGTTAGCACCTAGTTAGGGCTGGGGGAAAAAAGCTTCGAAAAAGGTATATTCAGAGTATAGCAGTACCTTGATATATGAGTTTAATGTGTGCCAGACCCGAGCTCGTATGTCGATCAATTCACATCTCGAACGAATGCCTTTAGACTTTGCTTTTCGCGCCGAGATAACTGGAAACATTGAATTCTTGCGCCACCTAGTGGACGCTCGGCTCGTATCCCGAATTTGAGCTCGGGTGTCGAACAGAAATTTTGCTTGCGTCTCTGCTCGTAATTTGGAATACTTGCATGTGGAGCAGCTCGTATCTAGAGGTACTACTGTATAAGACACACCTGAATTTTCAGCCTCTTTTAGGGAGGAAAATGGTCTGTCTTATACTCTGAAAAATGTAGTAAACCATTTGTTTAATGATGGTTGAAAGTGAAGAGTGCCGCTCACATAAGTGACATCTGGATGGTCCTTGTACTTGCAACCCTCCCAGCCTCCCTACGGACATGGGATCAACATTCATGTGCTTAGCAGGGAGGGGCCTGGCCAAGCGCCACAGAGTTATGGAGTTCACTGTGCTCTGCAGGAATCCTGAATTTCCACCGCCTGGGGCGGTCGGTTCTTATGGAACTGACCCAGATCTGCTCTGAAGGGACAATGAAGAAGAGAGACACCATTGGGGACTTGTTTGGGGTTGGCACACCCTGCAGGGAACCGATTTAGAGCCCTAGACCAGCGGTGGTGAAAATCAGCTTGAAACTAAGCTGTCCAAGCCACGTCGGCATTCACTTAAGGGTGAATTGGTTGTTGGCAATAGAATAGAATAGAATAGAATAGAATTTTATTGGCCAAGTGTGATTGGACACACAAGGAATTTGTCTTGGTGCATATGCTCTCAGCGTACATAAAATAAAATATACATTTGTCAAGAATCATGTGGTACGACACTTAATGATTGTCATAGGGGTCAAATAAGCAATGAAGAAGCAATATTAATAAAAATCTTAGGATATAAGCAACAAGTTACAGTCATACAGTCAACATGGGAGGAAATGGGTGATAGGAATGATGAGAAAAACTAGTAGAATAGAAGTGCAGATTTAGTAGAAAGTCTGACAGTGTTGAGGGAATTATTTGTTTAGTAGAGTGATGGCGTTCGGAAAAAAACTGTTCTTGTGTCTAGTTGTCTTGGTGTGCAGTGCTCTGTAGCGACGTTTTGAGGGTAGGAATTGAAGCAGTTTGTGTCCAGGATGCGAGGGGTCAGTAAATATTTTCCCCGCCCTCTTTTTGACTCGTGCAGTATACAGGTCCTCAACAGAAGGCAGGTTGGCAGCAATTGCTTTTTCTGCAGTTCTAATTTTCCTCTGAAGTCTGTGTCGGTCCTGTTGGGTTGCAGCACCAAACCAGACAGTTATAGAGGTGCAGAGGACAGACTTTAAAAAAATAAATATTATAAAAAAATAAAAAATAAATATTATTATAAAGAATAAAAATAATATTTATTATTAAAAAATAAATAATAATATCCTTTAAAAAATAAAACACCTTCAATGTCATTATTTGTAATTTCAAATGGTCTGCTGTTAGATTTCCACAGATGAAGACAGTGGCATTCTGCTGTATAAAGGAGGCGAGGACCACATAGCTGTGGAGCTTTACCGGGGACGTGTAAGAGTCAGTTATGACACTGGATCGTATCCAGGATCTGCCATTTACAGGTGGGCTTATAAATCAGGTGGCCAGGCTTTTGAAGAGAACATGCATTGTTTTTAACCCAGTTGTGTTTCAGAAACCGGCTTCCCGTGAATCATGTATGGAAATTCTCAGTCGTCCAGGACTCCAGGTTATGGTTGCTCCAAAGGGACTTTTTTTTTCAGACAGTCTCAAAATGGGTGAACAGTGCAATCAGGAGGTAGGGAAAGCAAGTAGGATGCTTGGCTGCATAGCTAGAGGTATAACAAGCAGGAAGAGGGAGATTATGATCCCGCTGTATAGAGCGCTGGTGAGACCACATTTGAAATACTGTGTTCAGTTCTGGAGACCTCACCTACAAAAAGATATTGACAAAATTGAACCGGGTCCAAAGACGGGCTACAAGAATGGTGGAAGGTCTTAAGCATAAAACGTATCAGGAAAGACTTAATGAACTCAATCTGTATAGTCTGGAGGACAGAAGGAAAAGGGGGGACATGATCGAAACATTTAAATATGTTAAAGGGTCCAGGAGGGAAGTGTTTTTAATAGGAAAGTGAACACAAGAACACATAAGTTCACATTTGGAATACCGCAGCGACTAATATTTATGAAATTCAAATGCTTTGCCTTCCGCAGTGTCGAGACCATCAACGATGGGAAATTCCACCTAGTGGAATTATTAGTCATGGACCAGATTCTGTCGTTATCTATCGATGGAGGAAACACCAAAACCATCACCAACTTGTCGAAGCAGTCGACTTTGAATTTGGACTCCCCATTTTATGTTGGAGGTAAGTTCTTCCTGCTCCAGGGAGCTTTTGGCTTCTTGGAAAACACAAGTTGGGTGAAAAGGGAGAAGAACAGTAGTTCTCACTTTTTAAAATACAGTGTTCCCTCAATTTTCGCGGGGGATGTGTTCCAAGATCGGCGATGAAAGTCAAATTTCCGCGAAGTAGAGATTTGGAAGTAAGCAGACTATTTTTGGCTATGAACAGTATCAGAGGCCTTCCCTTAACACTTTAAACCCCTAAATTGCAATTTCCCATTCCCTTAGCAACCATTTAGATTATTACTCACCATGTTTATTTATTAAAGTTTATTAAAAAAAATATTTATTAAAGGTGGATGAAAGTTTGGCGATAATGTATGACGTCATCGGGCAGGAAAAACCGTGGTAGAGAGGAAAAAACCGCAAAGTATTTTTTAATTAATATTTTTGAAAAACCGTGGTATAGAGGTTTTGCAAGTTTGAACCCGCGAAAATCGAGGGAACACTGTACCGTATTTTTCAAAGTATAAGAGGCACCTTAGTTTTTAGGGAGGAAAACAGGGAAAAGAATCTGCTTACCAGATAATCATCTGGCTAGCGTCCTTAGTCTGGTCAGCTTCAGCACATTATTTTATCCCCTGGTTAGGGCTTTAGAAAAAACTTACTCAGAGAGAGTAACAATGAAAGAGCTTGCAAGCAAGTAAGTGTTGGGAAAATCATTAGCACCTGGTTAGGGCTGGAAAGAAACATTGGAAGTAGGGCAATGAAAAAAAACCTGCAAAGATTTAGGGCTTGGAAAACATTCTTTGCAGAGAGTAACAGTGAAAGAGCCTGCAAGAGAAGGGCTGGGAAGATTGTTAATTTATGGTAATTTAATTTATTACATTTATAAGCCCCCCAACTCCTTGCCGACTCTTATTTAATAGATAAATAAAAGGGGTTTTTATTAAAAAGTTTTCTTTATTTAAATATAAACATAAACAAACATTTAAAAAAGACATTGGGTGCATCGTAACTATCCTGTAACTTACTACATATGACAGTGATTCCATTATCAAATAAAGTAAATGAATGAAAAAATAAATAAGCAAATAGATAAATAAACAAATAAGGAGAGATTGATTGATTGATTGATTGATTGATTGATTGATTGATTGATTGGATTTCTATGCTGCCTCTCTCCAAAGACTCAGAGTGGCTTACAACATATAAAAACAGTGGGCTATAATAAGATTAAATATAATTAAATAAAAAGTACATAACTATCTAAAATCCCTGGTTATATTAAAATCAATCACACCCTTTCATGTAGCAACCATACAATCATTCATTGGCCAGGGGCTAAGGTCTAATGGCCCCAAGCCTGGTGACATAGGAGGGTCTTAAAACTCTTGCAGAAGGCGTGGAGGATGGGAGCAGTGTGAATCTCCAGGGGAGCTGATTCCAGAGAGCCAGGGGCCCCACAGAGAAGGCTCTTCCCCTAGGTCCTGCCAAGCGACATTGCCTGGTTGACGGGACCTGGAGAAGGCCGACTCCGTGGGACCTGACCGGTCGCTGGGACTCAGGCGGCAGGAGGGGGTCCCACAAGTAATCTAGTCCAATGCCATGTAGGGCTTTATAGGTCATAACTTTGAATTGAGTCCGGAAAACAATTGGCAGCCAGTGCAGACCACAGAGTGTTGGAGAGACATGGGCAGGTCTAGAAAGGCCCGTGACTGCTTGTGCATTTGTGTTCTGCACAATTTGCAGTTTCTGAACACTCTTCAAAGGCTGCCAAATGTAGAGAGCATTGCAGTAGTCGAACCTCAAGGTGATAAGGATAGGTAGATAGATAGATAGATAGATAGATAGATAGATAGATAGATAGATAGATAGATAGATAGATAGATAGATGGATAGATATTTATTTATTAAATTTGTATGCCGCCCCTCTCCGTAGACTCGGGGCGGCTCACAGCAGTGATAGAAACAAATGTACAATACAAATCTAATAATACAAAGTTAAAAACCCATAATTTAAAAAACATGCACACAACACACCATACATAAATTATATAGGCCTGGGGAAGATATTTCAATTCCCCCATGCCTGACGGCAGAGGTGGGCTTTGAGAAGTTTACGAAAGGCAAGGAGGGTGGGGGCAATTCTGATCTCTGGGGGGAGTTGGTTCCAGAGGGCCGGGGCCGCCACAGAGAAGGCTCTTCCCCTGGGTACCGCCAGATGACATTGTTTAGTCGACGGGACCCGGAGAAGGCCAACTCTTTGGGACCTAACCGGTCGCTGGGATTCGTGCGGCAGAAGGCGGTCCCGGAGATATTCTGATCCAATGCCATGAAGGGCTTTATAGGTCATAACCAACACTTTGAATTGTGACCGGAAACTGATCGGCAACCAATGCAGACTGCGGAGTGTTGGTGAAACATGGGCATACTTGGGAAAGCCCATGATTGATAGGTAGGTAGGTAGGTAGGTAGGGAGAGAGAGAGAGAGAGAGATAGATAGATAGATAGATAGATAGATAGATAGATAGATAGATAGATAGATAGATAGAGGAAACGGTGATACTTTCTGTAGCGAGTCAGGTTCCTTTAAGTGAGCCTGTCAATCAGAGGCGTCCCTTCTGTTCAATGGTGTTCTCCATCCCCAGGGATGCCAGAGAAGGCAAACGCGGCCGCCCTGCACCAGCCTCCAGGCCAGAACGCCACCAGTTTCCGTGGCTGCCTCCGCCATCTCTTCATCAACAGCGAGCTGCAGGATTTCCGGAACGTCCCACTGCAAGTGGGGATCCTCCCAGGCTGCGAGCCTTGCCTGAAGCCCGTGTGCCTCCACGGAACCTGCCACGCCACCAGCCCCTCCGGTTTCACCTGCGAGTGCGAGGAAGGATGGAGTGGCCCCCTCTGCGACCAGGAATCCAACAGCCCCTGCCTGGGGAACAAGTGAGTATGGGACCCAGGTCCCTTTTAAGGGCGGTGGGCTTTCGACTTACATGGCCTCGTTTAGTGACCCGTTGGAGGCACACGGGCAACAAACGAAGGGATATACAGCCATTTCACGATCCAGTGGGCACGGGATCACAGTTTATTTTTTTCAATGTTTATTTATTGATTTTTACAAAATGAGAGAAGAATTAATATACATCTCAATTGGCTTTTACAGATCATAACCCATTTCCATTGCATGCATGTAAAGAATTGTCCTAAAAATGCTAGTTCCGGGTGTATTTATAAACGAAAAGGCAAGCGATCTCTGGAACGTTTATAAATTTATTAAAAACTACTAAAATTAACTAAGCTTTCGTTAGCCCTCTACTAACGTCATCAAAGTGTTACAATCCCCATTGAAGACAGTTGATTTTATATGATGCTGCTCAATTGGCTCGTTCCCCGCGTCACAGGCCTACACTCTTCCTTCCCTTCTGTGATTAGCTTGGTTGTTCCTGGCTTAGTCATGTATACAGGTGGAATTGCTGTTCCTTCTTTATCCTTTGCGTATTGCCTCTTTCTCTCCCCAGGGGGTAGAGTACAGTAATGAGGCAATACTTGGGGTATGCTAATCACCACTTTCTCCCCCTTGTTCTTATTCCTCCTTTCTTTAGGTAGCCATATTATATAAAATCAGCATTACCAGCATTACAGTGTTCCCTTGATTTTCGCGGGGGATGCGTTCCAAGACCGCCCGCAAAAATCGAATTTCCGCAAAGTAGAGATGCAGAAGTAAATATACTATTTTTGGCTATGAACAGTATCACAAACCTTCCTTTAGCACTTTAAACCCCTAAATTGCAATTTCCCATTCCCTTAGCAACCATTTAGATTATTACTCACCGTGTTTATTTATTAAAGTTTGTTTAAAAAAATATTTATTAAAGGCAGACGAAAGTTTGGCGATGACATATGACATCATTGGGTGGGAAAAACCGTGGTATAGGGAAAAACCCCGCAAAGTATTTTTTAATTAATATTTTTGAAAAACCGTGGTATAGACTTTTCGCGAAGTTCGAACCCGCGAAAATCGAGGGAACACTATATATAAAATCAACTGTCTTCAATGGAGATTTTAACACTCTGACAACATTAGTAGAGGACTAACGAAAGCTTAGTTAATTTTAGTAGTTTTTAATAAATTTTTGAACGTTCCAGAGATTGTAATGGCTGTATATAAAGTAATTAGGACAAAATAGTAAAAATATATGAAAGTATCAATAAACCGAGCAGATAAAAAGATAGATATGCATATGAAAATTATTTCACCTGTGACTATTGTCTAAATCAACACTATGTGTATATCTATTTTTATGCACACTAACACATTGTATTATTCTGTTTTATTTCTATCTTGGATCCATTTTTACCCATTATTCCATATCTTATTAGATTCTTTATCCTTTGTTCCCTCCATATCGTTAGTCTTTTTGTCCGTCTCTTCACATTTGTATATCATGTCAATAATGTTATTTCCCGATGGAATCTTTTCCCTTTTCCACATTTGGGCGTATGATATTCTGGCTGCAGTTATTATATGCGACATTAGATAGAGGGTTTGCTTAGAACATTTTTTGCTCCAATCACAATTTAGACGTTGGGCAACAACTGACTCATATTTACGACCGTCAGACAGTTGCCAAACGTCTGGATTTTGACTCAGATGCGGAGGGCAGAGCCAGCATCGGATGGGACAGCTGCTCCCCGCGAAGGCTCCTGGGGAAGTGCCGAACCCCAGCTGATCGGAGACCCTAAATAACTTAGGGCCAAACTATTTACGGGGCCGCCTCCTGCCACACACCTCCCTGAGACCAATAAGAGCTCAGAGTTGGCCTCCTCTGGGTCCTGGTCAACTAAGCAATGCAGGTTGATGCGACCGCAGGAGAGGGCCTTCTCTGTTGCCATCCCGGCTCTATGGAACCCACTCCCCCACCGACGTCAGTACTGTTCCTATCCTACTGACCTTCTGCAAAGCCGTGAAGACCTGGCTTTGCCGACAGACCTGGGGGCCATGAAATTGACATCTGTCATGGCCGCATTTTGTTGAATGGTATGCATGTGTGTTAGAAAAATATGAGATTGACGGCAGAAAAAGACCTCCTGGTCCATCTAGTCTGCCCTTATACTATTTCCTGTATTTTATCTTAGGATGGATCTATGTTTGTCCCAGGCATGTTTAAATTCAGTTCCTGTGGATTTACCAACCACGACTGCTGGACGTTTGTTCCAAGCATCTACTACTTTTTCAGTAAAATAATATTTTCTCACGTAGTTTCTGATCTTTCCCCCAAACTCACCGCAGATTGTTCTCCCTTGTTCTTGTGTTCACTTTCCTATTAAAAACACTTCCCTCCTGAACCATATTTAACCCTTTAACATATTTAAATGTTTTGATCGTGTCCCCCCCTTTCCCTTCTGTCCTCCAGACTACACAGATTGAGTTCATGAAGTCTTTCCTGATAAGTTTTATGCTTAAGGCCTTCCACCATTGTTTTAGCCCATCTTTGGACCCATTCAATTTTATCAATATCTTTTTGTAGGTGAGGTCTCCAGAACTGGACACAGTATTATTCCAAATGGGGTCTCACCAGCGCTCTACACAGCAGGATCACAATCTCCCTCTTCCTGCTTGTTATACCTATACCTAGCCGACATTGTTTGGCCAATGGGGCCCGGAGGAGGCTGGGATGTATGAGGCAGAAGGCGGTCTCGTAAATAATCTGGTCCAATGCTAAATTTGTTTATTGATTGATTGATTGATTGATTGATTGATTGATTGATTGATTGATTGATTGATTGATTGATTGATTTGATTTGTATGCCGCCCCTCTCCGTAGACTCGGGGCGGCTCACAGCATTGACAAAACAATATATCATAACAAATCTAATATAAAAGTCTAAAATAGCAACTTTATATTAAAAGCCTAAAAACCCCATTATATAAAAAAATGAACTGTTGTCAATCAAGGACTTACCTGTATTGTATTTATATGAATTCAAATGACCTAATGCATGCAACAGTTGTGTTGATCGTGGGTTCTGTGTCGCCATTTCTTGAGAAAAGCAGAATTTATGACCTGTGATAGTCTACTCTGGTCTCCCATTACACATCTACAGTGGCTCACTTCCCAATCCCAGGGCTTTCTTCATCCTTTCCTGTCAATCAGAGGCTCTCAAGCTGATTCATGACGTCTCAGAGAGTTACTGCAATTTCAGGGGAGGCGTCGTCACAGCACTGTTCCGACATTTGAAGGCCTCCTACAAAGGGGAAGAGGTCAACATATTTCCCAAAGCACCAGAAGTCAAGATGAAACTCAATGGAAGGAAACTCAGCAAAGATAGAAGCAACTCTAGAACTAAGGAGTCCCATGGGATTGGGCAGCATGTATAAATCAATTAAATTAAATTAAATTAAAATTTACAGTCGATCAGCGGAAGGACTTGCCTTCAAAAGTTATGGTTGCTCCATCACTGAAGGCTTCCAAGAAGAGGCTGATAGTGATTTGTCAGAAATGGTCTAGGGCAAAGTTGGCTCTTCTATGACAGGTGGACTTCAACTCCCAGAATTCCTGAGCTAGCATGAGCCCACGTCAGTGGGCGGGAGCATCCTGGTAGTGCCGGCAAAAAGGAACCCCCGCCTGGGTTGGACTACACGACCTCCCAAGTGCCTTCCATCTTTCCAAGCCCGGTCCCCTTATCGCTCGTGTCGCTGAGCCTGCGGTCGGATGAGTAATGTGTTCTTATTCTCTTGGGCTTGTCTCCCCTGTAGATGTGTACATGGTACCTGCTTGCCAATCAATGCCTTCTCATACAGTTGTCAATGCCTGCAGGGATACGGAGGCGTCCTCTGCGAGGAAGACGGAGAGGTGTCTCACCCCTGCCAGACCCTCCGATGCAAACATGGCAAGTGCAGGCTTTCAGGCCTTGGAAAACCATATTGCGAGTGCCACGGCGGATATACCGGGGAGGGCTGCAGTAAAGGTGAGTCCCCCGATCGGCTGAGACTTTGGTCTCCTTTCAAATGCTACACTAGTTAAATATGGGGAATTACGAGAATTTAAAGAAATCAAAACAGCAGCTTTGGAAAGCGCTCAAGCAGTAGTGGTATTAGGGTGGAAGGATAGCAATAAATGGACAATCCAGAATTGGTACTGGTACATGGTGGACCACATCCACTTCGAAATTATGGAAATAAGATTAAATAACTTTGATGAAAATAAATTGGAGAAGCTGATGGCACGATGGAATAAGGTGAAAAATTATATCTTAAGTAGAATTTATGACGACAATGTGAAAAATAAATTCCAATCACTTTTTGTATGTAAAGAAACGTAAACCGGAACTAAGGAAGAAATTGAAACTTATTACAAATAATTTAACCCCCTAAATGGTGGTGGGGTTTATTGGTGTTGGGCACTTTTTCTTTAAGTATTTTTTTTGTTTGTTGTAATAAAATTTGATAAAAAATATATTTAAAAAAACAACAAATGCCACGGGCCACCCCTTAATACAGTTCCTCGTGTTGTTGTAACCCCCAACCATAAATCTGGCGCAGTGGTGGGCTACTAGCCGGAACGCTAAATTGCGGTCGCCACAGCAGCTCGTAAGTGCTTGTGGGACCAGCACAATTTTGCTTCTGCAACTTTGGAGATAGCAAAATCACTCACGTGTTTCGGCATGCATAGAAGCAAAAAAAACCTTGCCGAAACGTGGGCGCACCTGTGGCTCTGTGCGCGATTTTGCCACCTCCACAGGTGCAGAAGCAAAATCGCGCTGGCCCCACAAGCACTTACGAGCCCAATTTAACGTTCCTGCTAATAGCCCACCGCTGGTCTAGCACCAATTTTCCCAACAGAGCTTTAAGCTGATTGGCAGGAAGGCCAGAGGGACACCCCCACTGTAAACGCCCGATTGGTCAGATTGTAAAAATATGTTCCGAGGCGCCAGAATAGAAGCTTTAGTTCCTAACAGCAGGGGAAAATGTGTCTTTTTCTCCCAGGGTCTATTTAGGCCAGTGATTTTCAACCTTTTTTGAGCCACGGCACATTTTTTTACATTTACGAAACCCTGGGGCACATTGAGCGGGGCGAGGAGGGCTAAAAAAAGTTTGGACAAAAAAATTCTCTCTCTTCCTCCCTTTCGCTCTATTTCTCTCTCCCTCTTTCTCTCCCTTCCTTCCTCTTTCTTTCTCTCTCTCCATCCCTCTTTCTTTCTCTTCCTTCCTTCCTCTCTTTTTTGCTCTTTCTCTCTCCCTACCTACCTACCTCTATGTCTTTCTCTCTCTCTCCTTCCCTCCCTCCCTCTCTTTCTCTCTCTCTCTTTCTTTCTCTCTCTCTCTCTTGCTTTCTTTCTCTTGTTCTCTTTCTTTCTCTCTTGCTTTCTTTCTCTCTCTCTTGTTCTCTCTCTCTCTCACTCTCTCGCTCTTTCTCTTGCTTGCTTTCTCTCTCTCTCTCGCTTTCTTTCTCTTTCTCTCTCTCTTGCTTTCTTTCTCTCTCTGAGCTTCGCGGCACACCTGACCATGTCTCGCGCACACTAGTGTGCCACGGCACACTGGTTGAAAAACACTGATTTAGGCAACCCCTGTGAAATGGTCGTTTGACCTTCAAAGGGGTCCTGACCCCCAGGTTGGGAATTACCATCCTATGAGAAAGGGGAAAGTCCTCATTTTATCTAAATAGCCAAAAAAGAGGTTTTTTTTTTAAAAAAAATTCATTCCGCATGCACACGATACAATTTTCTTTTCGAAATTTAATTTTTTCTTCTTCTTCTTTATCTTCTTTCATCTAGCAACAAATTTTTTAGTACATTTTCAGCTTTTTGGCTAGGTGATTTAACAGAATGAGAAAGTTTCAGAGAAGGATGGTTTTCGTTTTTTTGCTTTTTTAAATGATACCATAAAAACCAGGAAGGTTTTTCTTACCTCTTCCTTTCGAAGACTTTGCTATAAAAACTTTTCTCTTTCTTCAGAAGCTATATTTAAACTGCCACCTTATATCTGCTGTACCTTTCTGTATTTGTTGTTTCTCTACCTCCTGCAACTGTGAAGTCAAAACCAATGATTCTGCTGCTAGTTTTCTCCCAAATTCTACTTTTGACCTCTCATCTTCAACTGATTTATCACATCGAATTATTCAGGTGAGAAGAATAAAAAACAGGGTGACGTGAACCCCCTGTTTCCACTTTTGTGATATGTCTCCTGTCATTCCTCTCTCTCTCGCTCTCTCTCCTCTGTCTCTCTTTCTCTTTCATTCTAGAGCTGGTATTTATGCATTCTGCATCCATGGGATTACAATAGGATGTACTTACCGCTGCTGCTGGTGCAATGCGCACACAACTCTGGGTGATTGGCAGATGCACGCATGCTTCTGAGCAAGATTTGGCTTCTGCGCATGGGCAGTGTTCTGCCTGACTGGGCTCAGGCAATGCGTAACAGTCCAAGGAAAAGAAATCAAACACACACGTGCTCTGCTAATCAGCAAACTTGTATTAAATAAACAAAAAAGGGTCACTCAAAACAGTTCTTAGTGTCCGAAAACAATGATAGTGCAAGGCTTACTTCAGCCGCATACAAAAACACAGGAAAAAAACAAACAAAGACAACCTGGAATGAGCAAAGACGTTTCAGGAGTCCTTTTGAATCTTTGGAGCAAACAGCAAGTCCCAGAGTTTTCACCTCCCACTTGTCTGAAAAAGCTGGGTTGAAAACTCCAAAGGCATGGAACAGAAACTTCAGAGCAGGAACCACAAAATAACACAGATAAACAGCCACAGTTTGCCTTGTGCCTTTGTTCCCTTTTATACCTTTAGCCCTCATTAAGGAAACCACACCCAGCCCTCAGTATAAGAACCATACCCAGCCCAGGTGCTACTATGACTTGTAATACTCCTTCAATCCATCCCTTCTTTGCATAGCTCTTCAGCTACACAGATCAATATATTGATCTGCAGAAGAACCCAGGGACGAAAGACTGTCTGAGGGACTGCATGCCAAATCCCCTGCGCTGTCTGCCACATCTTCCTGGCTGTCTGCCACATCTTCCTGGCTGTCTGCCACATCTTCCTGGCTGTCAGCCAGGCTTTCACATTCACTTTATGCCGCGTCTCTCCCATCTGTGGGAGCAACGGCTGGCCCAGGCCCAAACACAACAGGCAGGAAGTGAAATCTCATGAGAAGATGCATGGCCGCATGAGATTTCCGTGATTTTTTTGCTTCCACGCATGTGCGGAAGAAGAAAATCACCAAAATCTCTCACAAGTGTGTGTCCTCTCGCGAGATTTCACTTCCTGCGCATGCGGATGTGTGCACCCGCCAACCAGTCACCTGGAGCTTCGCACTCCATTTTTGCTACTGGTGCGTATTGTGGCACATACCGGCTAGCAACCCATTACTGATGTAAACATTCCTGGCTTAAATTGGTTTTATGCCTGGATAATTTATGGCCCCTAAGGGATTGGAGTCTCTATTAAATAACATATTGAATAATATTTAAGTCTAATAAATGAAATGCCATGCTGGCTCAAACATTTCCAAACAGTGAAAGAAACCATCTGCCTGTTAAAAACAAAACAAAACCCAGAGGATATGTATTTTTGTATTAAAGAAACAGATTTACCTTCCCAATTTTCTTGTCATAGTAATTATAGTGCATTGCAAGTTTGGATATAAATCAGCAGCAAAAAGAGGGTGTGCATGTCAGCTTTAATCCTCTAGAGGAGAATTTTATTTACTTATTTATTTATTGGATTTGTATGCCGCCCCTCTCCGCAGACTCGGGGCGGCTAACAACAATGATAAAAAACAACATGTAACAATCCAATTTAATAAAACAACTAAAAACCCTTATTATAAAAACCAAACATACACACAAACATACCATACATAACTTGTAATGGCCATGGGGAAGGAATATCCTAACTCCCCCATGCCTGGCGACAAAGGTGGGTCTTGAGTTATTTGCGAAAGACAAGGAGGGTGGGGGCCATTCTAATCTCTGGGGGGAGTTAATTCCAGAGGGCCAGGGCCACCACAGAGAAGGCTCTTCCCTTGGGGCCCGCCAAACGACATTGTTTGGTCGACAGGACCCGGAGAAGGCCAACTCTGTGGGACCTTATCGGCCACTGATTCGTGCGGTAGAAGGAGGTTACGGATGTATTCTGGCCCAATGCCATTTACGGCTTTAAAGGTCATTACCAACACTTTGAATTGTGACCGGAAACCGATCAGCAGCCAGTGAAGTGCAGAATACTTCGGGTCCCCCCCCTTCATTATTTGTTTCTTTGTTTCCTGCAGTATTCCTTGTAGGTCAAAGGCCATATGGTTGGGCATGCCCAGGTATGACCAAATCTGCACATGGGTGCTTATTTCACATTATGCTGTTAGGCTAGGGTGAATTTTTGCTCAGGCTTTGCAGTTCAGGTAGGCCTGGATTTGTAGGCTTGAATGATATCATCAAAAGGAATGGGCATGCTAGCTGGGACCATCAAAACACTAACTGATGAAGGCTTTCCTGTAAACTCTCTAGGATTCTGTCATTACACCTGCAGCGTTATCTATGATATATTGGTATGTTTATAAATTTATTTTATTTATTTATTCAACTTCTGTGCCGCCCAATTCTGAAGGACTCAGGGCGACTCACAATAATAATAAAAATAGAAATAGATACCGGACAATAAAAAGAAGTTGAATATAATCAAAAACTATAAACCCCATATTAAAACAGTCATAATCCCATACATACACACCATTCATACAGTGTGGCCCTGTCAGTTGTTAGTTCATGGCCCCCCAGGCCTGCCGGCAGAGCCAGGTTTTCATGACCTTATGGAAGTCCAATAGGATGGGAGCAGTACAAACAACGGGGGGAGTTGGTTCCATAGAGCCGGGGCAACCACAGAGAAGGCCCTCCCCCATGGCCCCGGCAACCTGCATAGCTTCGTCGACAGGAGGAGGCCAACTCTGTGTGCTCCTATTGGTCTCTGGGAGGTATGTGTCAAGAGAAGGTCCCGTAAATAGTCTGGCCCTGAGCCATGTAAGGCTTTATAGGTAATGACCAATACCTTGAATTGTGCCCGGAGACTAATAGGAAGCCAGTGGCAGCTTGCAGAGTATAGGTGTTATATGGGTGTACCAAGGCATACCTATGACAGCGCTCGCGGCTGCATTCTGTACTACAGTGGTACCTCTACCTACAAATGCCTCTACTTATGAACTTTTCTAGATAAGAACTGGGTGTTCAAGATTGCGACCCTTCAGTTTGCTTGTTCGTTTTCTAAGCTGAAAGGAGAGCAGAACACAAAGGGATCTTTAGTGGCCGCTCTGAGTTGGATGCATCTGGAGCTTCTCCTTCCTTTTTTCACTTTGCAGAAATCGCTTGCCGAGAGGAACGAGTCCGAGACTACGTCCAAAAGCAGCAAGGCTACGCCGCGTGCCAAACGGCCGAGAAGGTTTTGAGACTCGAGTGCCAAGGAGGCTGCGAGAACGGGCAGTGTTGCAGGCCGCTGAGAAGCAAAAAGAGGAAATACCTTTTTGAATGCACCGACGGCTCCTCCTTCGTAGGCGAGGTGGAGAAAGTGGTCAAATGCGGCTGCGCCCAGTGCCTCTCTTAAAAATAACGTGCTTTTTCCACCCACGCTCGTTTCTTTCTGAAAACAAATCAGCCATTTCTCGGACTAAAGCAAGGCTTTGTAGCGGATATATATTGTAAAATACAGAACACAGGCTTATTTTTATTACGAGAATAAAGAACTGTTTCTTTTAGCTACAAAAAAAATAATAATAAATCGAAAAACGAGTGCTCAAAGAGACTTATGGAAGCTCCGAGGACTCGAAGAAGGAAATATGTATATGTAAAAAAAGAAAAAAATTTCAATCAGGATAGGAAAGATTCACTCTTTTTAACACTCGGCATTCTTTAACCCGATTTCTGAAGATAAAGCGAAGCCCTTTGCTCCATTATCTTTCAGTCTTATCCTTGTATGGATGAGAGAGAATATAAAGTTTTAATTTTTATGTACTTCAACTATACAGTAGCTTCACTACGGTTCGGTTTTATTTCCTTCGCGAGACCGAGATCGAGGGCTCTCTCGGATGGAAGGGATCAATTTTTACAAGTTTTAAAAAAAAAAATGATGCATTTTGTACAGTGTAAAAAAAAAAAAGTTGAGAAAACGAGAGCTTTTGTTTAATTCACAATTATCCTAAGACCTTCTAACACGTTTTCTTTTTTAACGTTAGCATGTTACAAAGAAAGAAAGGAAGAAAAAGAAATAATTTACCCACCTTCTTACAGTATTAATTTCTTTTTTGTAATATAAATGATAAAAATAGATTATTGTTGAGAAAAATTAGATATAATGCGGAGTTCTGTTTCTATGAATCCTTCAACAGCTCTATACAGTATTCTGTTTATTGAGAAATATTTATTGTATCAAAAGTACACCGTACTTAACGTCTTAGGCCAATCTTTTTACTTTTTTTCTCCAATGCTTTTAATATATATTAATTTATATTTGTCCTGATATTTTTGTATTTTCAGTTGTTGTTTTTAAAGAGAGAGAGAGAGAAAGGAAAACTTAAAAATCAGGATATTTGCAATAGGACTAATATAGGATGTTCTCCCGGGATAAATAGATTTGATCTGGGTTAATATTTTTTACTGCAGCACCTGACAGCTGGTGTATCGTCACAGGACCAGAAGCTGCAAAATGATCTGATTATTATTTTCATTATAACAAGAAAATATGGCATCTCTCAAGTCTTTGTAATATATGAGGAAATTGTCTTTACAAATAGGTGGCAAATGTTATAAGTGTGATTTCCCCGTATACGCTACTTTTTCAGAAAATGAAATTATGTCTTGAAAATGACACTAGAAGATAGATATTTTCAAACTAATGTTCCCTTGGAATTTCATACCTTTTGAAATGAATAAAAGAGGCTGTATTACATCCCCCCCCCCATTATTAAAACTACTTTAAACGCCCAAATATTTTCTTTTGTTAACACTTTGCTGCTAAGTATAATATAGAATTGGTAATAATTCTTTACAGTGGGTTGCTCTTTTTTTTTTTTTTAGTAAATCATGTTAAAAAAAAAAGAAGGGGGGCTTTAATTTCTTTTATACAATAAAAAGAAGGGGGCTATAATTTCTTTTATAGTTGTACATGTGTAATATGGTGTTTCTTTGTCTAATTTGGACCAGTATCAGTATCTTTACTGATGTTTGTAAATTAAACGGATCTTTTACCTCAGTTCCACTTTTTGTATTTCTCAAAGGAGTTTTAACGTCCTTTGGCAGATAACCTTTTATTGATATAAAGTTGAATTTCTCTTGAGAGAGAACTGCAAAAAGCTATATATTCTAGTACCAAACGTACAACAATCAGTTGTTATTATAGCATATTGGGACCTATTATATTTTAAGTTTTTCTGTGTGGTATAAAACACAAATTTGGCAACTTCACCTCCCAGAGTCCCTCGGGAGTTGGGCGGCATATAAATTTAATTCATAAAATTAATTCATAAATTCCCCAGCCAGCCTGTTGAAGTCTACAACCATAGTTCCCTCTAAGCTGAGCAGTGAGCAATCGCTCACTTAAAAATCATCATCAACTCAGAGTTTTCCAAACCTGCCCAGAAGCCAAGAGGGAAAGTGTGAGAGGGAAGGAGAGAGAGAGGAAGAGAGGAAGAGAGAGAAACAGATAGAAAAAAGAGAGGAAGGAAAAGAGAAAGAAAAAGAACGAGAGTAAGGAAGAGAGAAAGAAAATCAAAATCTAGTTTGAAACTAGCTCAACTATTTAAGTGGCATTTTGATATTGATAGAGTTGCCCTTTTATGAGCTCACTGTTATAGACACACAGTACAGTATTTTATTTTGAAATTCTCTGAGGCAAAACAGGGTGGGTTTTTTATTTGTTTGTTTGTTTATTCATTCATTCATTCATTCATTCATTCATTCATTCATTCATTCATTTATTTAATATTTCTGTGCTGCCCAGTCCTGAAGGGACTGCCGCTCAGACACTATACTTTTCCGCCCACCCCCCAAAAAATTAGAGGGAACACTGTCTACAACTCTTAAAATTTGCCACATAAGAAGGCGGCTTAATGAGGAGAATAAAGAGAGGAGGAAAAAAGCCGAAAGGGATGAGTAAAAAAGGGCTTTTTCATGAGGCCTACTGGACTTTCTTTGCTTTTCCTTGAAGACATTTTATTTATTTATTGGATTCATATGCCACACTTCTCCAAGGACTCGGGGCAGTATATAAATCCAATTAATAAATAAATAAATTTTGCTTCTCACCCAAGAATCCTAAGATTTGTATTAATATTGATTGTTTCTTCATTGCTTATTTGACCCCTATGACAATCATTAAGTGTTGTACCACGTGATTCTTGACAAATGTATTTTTTTCTTTTATGTACGCTGAGAGCATCTGCACCAAGACAAATTCCTTGTGTGTCCAATCACACTTGGCCAATAAAATTCTATTCCATTCTATTCTAAGAAGCTTTTTCAGTTCTGAACGTGGGATGGAAGGATTGATATTCCTTGCAATTATCTGGTTGTTAACCTTCTATCCCCCAACGTTCAGTCCAATTCAAATTTATTATTATTACAGTCACAGACCAAAACAAATAAAAACACTTAGTGAATACACAATCAAAAGTTGTAGGATAAAATGATAAATAGCAGATAAAATCCATGATAAAATCCAGACTATCAATTATGCATTGTCAATACTACTACAATTACAATCCATAAGCTGTGAGGTCTATATTCAGTTTGATACTATTAGGGAAAGGAATAAACACGGTTGCCGCATTTGTCGTATAAATTAGCTAAGGTGGATTAGGCACTTAAAAGCTGGCCACAAATGGTATACATACGTACATACATACATACATACATACATACACACACACACATATGTATACACACATATACATACATACATACACACACATATATGTATAACACATATACATATACACATACACATACACATACACACACACACACACACACACACACACACACACACACACACACACACACATATATATATATATATATATATATATATATATATATATATGCACACACATATATACATACATACAGTATGTTCTGTCGGGCTCTCTGGTAAACTCCTCCCAAAAATTCACAGGTACAAATTTCACACACACACACATTTGAAAATTCAAAACAATGTTCTTTATAATGAAAATTCCCTTAACCTAAGCCCTCTTTTGGTATAGCAAAGAGCACTCGTCTCCAAACAAACTGGTAATTGGTACAAGTCCCTTATCAGTTCTGAGATACTTAGCTTGCAGCTGTGAGGCAATTCACAGTCCTTCTTCTTTCACAAACACACTTTGCCCTCGTTTAGTTTCAAAGTGGGGAAAAATCAGCAGACAAAAGGTCAAACGCAGCAAAGCAGATAATCCTCCACAATGGCCAAACCCACAGGCTCCTATTTATAGCAGCCTCACTAATTACCACAGCCCCACCTAACCACAGGTGGCCTCATTTTCTTTGATAATACTCTCTCAATTGTTGTTGCCTATGCATCGCTCTCCGCATGCATGGCTGTATCATTAACTCTTGTTCTGAATCCAAGGAGGAGCTAGATAATTGATCTCCTTCTGAGCTGTCTGCCACACTCTCCTCCCTGTCACTCATGTCTTCTTGGTCAGAGGAGCCTTCATCATCAGATTCCACCAGGGGCAAAACAGGCCTACAGCATGTGGATGTCTCCCCCACATCCACAGTCCTTGGGGCAGGAGCTGGGCCAGAGCTAACCGCAACACAGTACATACACACATACACACACATACATATATACACACATGCACGTACACACACACACACACACATGTATATACATACATACATACATACAAAACTGAAGAAGCTTCTGGGATGAGAAGGAAAACGTCTTCAAGAAAAAGAAGGTCAAGTTTTTTATTTATTTATTTATTTATTTTATTAGATTTGTATGCCACCCCTCTCCGTAGACTCGGGGCAGCTAACAACAATAATAAAACAGCATATGACAAATCTAATATTAAAATAACAAAAAAAACCCTTATTAAAAATCAAACATACACAGTTGCCTCTTGGAAATCAAACATTCAAGTTGCCCTCTTGGGAAAGCATCTTTGGGGCAGGTGGGGGTTGCCGCTCTTGTCACTACTGGTGCGCATCGCGCACAGTCTCACATCTCCAGCGGGGGCATGTCCGAGTGAGATTTTGCTTCTGCGCATGCTCAGGAAGCAAAAACCCATGAGGAAATGCACCTGTGCGTGAGATTTCGTTGAATTTTTTTTGCTTCCACGCATGCGGGCGTTTCCCAGTGAGATATTGCTTCTGCGCAAGCCCAGGAAGCGAAATTTCGTGAGGGGATATGCATGCAAGAGAGTTTTCGGCAATTTTTTGCTTCTGTGCATGCATGGAAGCCAAAAAAAATAATCGATATTTCACACACAAGTGCATCCTTTTGTAAGAATGTACAGAAGCAAAATCTCGCTGGTGACCCGAAGCTGTGTGTGCAGTAGCAGCTACAGTGGTACCTCTATCTAAGATGCCTCTACTTAAGCACTTTTCTAGATAAGAACCGGGTGTTCAAGATTTTTTTGCCTTTTCTCAAGAACCATTTTCTACTTAAAAACCCAAGCCCGGAAAAATTTCCCAGGAAATTTGAGAGCGGCACGAAGGCCCGGCCAGTTTCCTGCCATTCCCCCTTTAATCTCAGGCTTCTCTGGGCTGCCGGAGGAGCCTTTCGGTGGCGCTTAAGGAGGCTTTGGCAGTCCAGAGCAAACAAAGCATTTTCCTTTCCCTGGGCACTTTGAAAGGCGCTGGCTACAAAGCGAGCGAGCAAGAGGAGAGGGGAGCCCTTCAGCATGGGAAGGAAGAGGCAGCAGGTAGCAGCAACCAGTGTATGGGAGGCGTGTGCTCCTCCTCGCCTCCTCAGAGTCCCTCTATTTTTTTTAAGCCTTAAAGTTTTGGATTTTTTTAAATTTCCCTCACCTCACCTTCTTCCTTCAGCAGCGATTGTCCGCCTCCTCCTCTTATTCCTCCAACTCCTTCCACCAGAATTCCGAGCTTTTATTTCTTTCCTAATGGGTTTGCATGCATTATTTGCTTTTACATTGATTCCTATGGGAAAAATTGCTTCTACTTAAGAATGTTTCTACTTAAGAACCTGGTCACGGAATGAATTAAGTTCTTCACTGAATTTGGAATACACTGCCTGAACAGTGTATAAATCTTAACTGCCAGTGCTACTGGTCATACTGACCCTGACAGCATTTTCTGTCTTTTTGAGTAAAAAATTGAATGTGTGATGGAATGGAGAGGTTTTCCAAAGGACCTGAAGGATGGAATTGAAGAAAACAGAAAAGGAGGAGTGAGAGCAGGCAAAGAACAAGGGAAGCTCCTCCAGGCTTTGGTTGAGGGTTCTCCAGGGCCATCGAAACATATTAAGCCACTCTTTGATCTCATACTTTCTCCAGAACCTTTAAATAAATTATCCATGAAGTTTCTGGGCTTCTCCTCTTTGCAGCCCATAAAACTACTGCCTCCTGGTCCATTATGGATCAAAGAGAGCCAAAAGGGGGCTGAAGATCCCAATAAATATGTTAATGATGGGTCATTTTATTATTATTATTTCCTTCTCTCTCTTCCTTCAGTTTGCGTCCATTCCGAGCAATCCCTTCAGGTAAGTTCAACAGCAGCAACAAAAAAAACCTCTTGTTAGAAGCAAGAATTAGGTGCAGTGGGAGTAGCAATTTTATGCACTATTTATTGAATACTTCATAGTTTTTTTATTGTCCTTCCTTCTCCAGTCCCTTAGTATGATCCTTCATTCCTTTTAAAATAGGAAATAATCAAATAGTACATTTTACCCATAAATGCTTTAATCATTTTAATTGTTCTCTAGAACTAAACTTTGATAGCAATTGAAGAAAATTGAGCTACTTCCCTAAACTGTTATCATAGTGAACCTTGTGGGCTCAGGACGAAACCTTAAAATGTTCCTGTGTTCCTCAACAAATGTCCTTTTTGTGTCTATTCAAATAATGGGACTTAATCAACTGAAAAAGAGTCCAAGCACCTATTTGGAAACTTATCTTGGTCGGTAAGCCCCTCCCACCCAGTCACATGACCTTTAAGCCACCCCCCGGTCACATGGTTGTCAAGCCACACCCACCTGGTCACATGATTATCAAACCATTCCTACCCGGTCACATGACCATCAAGCCACAAGCATAAAATAAGCCACACCCACTGTGGCAGTAAAAAGTTTGGCAGCCCATCACTGATTCCTACTTATCGCCACTAACAATGTGATGCGTGCACAGCTCTAGGTGGCCGCAGGTGGCTTCTGCACATGCGCATGCATAGGAAGCATAGGAAGCAAAATCTCACAAAGCGACGCGCTGCCGCGTGAAATTTAAGTGATTTTTTTTTGCTTCCACGGATGTACAGAAGCAAAAAAATAGCTGAAAATTGATAAAATCTCACACGTGCATCCTCTCGCGTTATTTATTTCATTTATTTTATTTATTTTATTTATTTTATTTATTTTATTTATTTTATTTATTTTATTTATTTTATTTATTTTATTTATTTTATTTATTTTATTTATTTTATTTATTTTATTTATTTTATTTATTTTATTTATTTTATTTATTTTATTTATTTATTTTATTTATTTTATTTATTTTATTTATTTATTTTATTTATTTTATTTATTTTATTTATTTTATTTATTTTATTTATTTTATTTATTTTATTTATTTTATTTATTTTATTTATTTTACTTATTTTATTTATTTATTAGATTTATATGCCGCCCCTCTCCGGAGACTCGGAGCGGCTCACAACAACAAAACAGTACAAATCCAATGGTTAAAACAATTTAAAACCCTTAATATAAAAAACCGATCATACATATCATACAAACCATACGTAAAGCGGAAATGGCCCAGGGGAATCAATTTCCCCATGCCTGGCGACAGAGGTGGGTTTTAAGGAATTTGCGAAAGGCAAGGAAGATGGGGGCAATCCTAATCTGCAGAGGGAGTTGATTCCAGAGGGTCGGGGTCGCCACAGAGAAGGCTCTTCCCCTGGGTCCCGCCAGACGACATTGTTTTGTCAAGGGGACCCAGAGAAGGCCAACTCTGTGGGACCTAACCGGTCGCTGGGATTCGTGCGGCAGAAGGTGGTCCCAGAGATATTCTGGTCTGATGCCATGAAGGGCTTTATAGGTCATAACCAACACTTTGAATTGTGACCGGAAACTGATCAGCAAGCAGTGCAGACTGCGGAGTGTTGGTGTAACATGGATATACCTGGGGAAGCCCATGATTGCTCTCGCAGCTGCATTCTGCACGATCTGAAGTTTCTGAACACTCTTCAAAGGTAGCCCCATGTAGAGAGCATTACAGTAGTTGAACCTGATAGGGCTGCAACTGGTGCACCAGGCGAACCTGGGCAAACGCCCCCCTCGCCCAATCTTCTATGCCGCCACTGGGACTCAGGGCGGCATGCCCACCTGCCAGGCACATTGGCATACAGTGTATACCAAGTAGCAACCCCTTACTGGTTATAAGCCCCGTAAGCCCAGTAAAAACCACAGAATGCTTTTTAGCATAAGCACATAACGTTGTCAAGGATCATTGATAAAACGGGAAGCCGTGCCTCCTTGGTTTCCCTAAGACAGAGCGATGACATTCGCCATCGTGTTTGAAGAAGATATCTTGATATCTAAGAGGTTGTAGGATGTCCACAGGGTGTCCACAGGGGGCTGGTAAGGTCTACAGGGGCACACATTGTTCTGCCACATGTCAGGCACCGTTGTTACAGCACTTGCAGCTCTGGCTTTGCAAAGAGCGTGATTCTCTTATGCTGCAGTGGTCCTTCTGTCTTCAAATAGTTGGCAGTCTTTGTGGATCAATGTGACGGAGGCAGGCGGAGTAAAATTTATTTATTTATTACTTATTAATTTTGACTTCTATGCCACCCAATCCCATGGGTCCCCCGGGCAGCTTACAACAATATAAAAATACAATAGTGAAAAAAGTCAAATGTTAAATGCTAAAAACATTTTGTTTAAATCTATTATAAAACCCACGGAGCAATCTCATCAAAACGAACATGCATACCAATCAATAATAATATACTTGGACCACAAAGACACTTCAGTGATCATTTACAACCATCGTTTATTTGCAATTTATTTGCAATTTACAGTATTTGCAATCGTCACTTTGAGCTCTTTTCCTATTGACTTGCTAGCCTGTTTTGCTGGCACTGCAGGTCATAGAATAGAAAGGATGGAATTAGTAACTGCACTACCCTCCAGTGGGTGACTTAGGAAACTCCGAAACAGCTTTTGCAACCTGCTGCCCACTCAGAAATGCCAGATGTTGAGGCTTATTTATTTTATTTATTTGCTTGTCAAAACATATACCAGATTGGAGGTATTGATATAAACATAAACATTAGCCAAGTAGGTATAGGTAAATTAAGCAATAGGACAAGGACGGTAGGCACAATGGTGAGCTTATGCACGCCCCTTACAGACCTCTTAGGACAGTGATTTTCAACCTTTTTTGAGCCACGGCACATTTTTTATATTTACAAAATCCTGGGCCACACCACCAACCAAAATGACCCAAAATGACACTTTAGCACAGTACATATTATACATATAGTTAATAATATATCACCCTCTGCGGGGGCCTCTTATAAAAAGAAAACTGTCAAATATCTATATACACCATCAGGATAGACATAACCAGATGAGGCTGAGGCTTCATCTAGTGGTGGCAACATTTACTCCCAGTCCTGACCAGGATTAGAAATCGGGACCATAGGGAGGAGTAGCAGCTTCAACTACTCGCCGCGGCCACACAATGACAAGTGTGCGGCAGCCCGAGCGGGGACTTTCCTGGGTGTGGATGGGAGGCGGCCTGCTATTGGTTCATCGCTAGTGGTTGGGATGAATCCTAGAATGTGATTGGTCAGTGAGCATTCCCTGTGCCTCCACTCTTCCAGTCGCTGATAGCTGGAGGGATTGTGAGGGGAATGTTTATGTCCGGATGGAGGTGGCTGGTGGCGGGCCGGATAAATGGCCTCCACGGGCCGTATCCAGCACACGGGCCGTAGTTTGGGGACTTATGTTTAAATTCCCCACGGCGCATCTGACCATGTCTCACGGCAAACTAGTGTGCCATGGCACACTGGTTGAAAAACACTGTCTTAGGAATGGGGATTTCCTAATGGGAATTGGGAATGGGGGAATCTTGATTCGGAATGTATTATAAAACATAGACTTTGTTGCATGAGTAGCTTGACAGGAGAAAATAAGATAATATGATCAACATTAGGATTAATATGAATACTAGGTTTACAAGGAGAAATGAACATAAGACTGTTTTATATCAATACAGAATAGAATAGAATAGAATAGAATAGAATTCTTTATTGGCCAAGTGTGACTGGACACACAAGGAATATATATATTCCTCAGCCCTAGGAAGCAATATATATATTCCTTGTGTGTCCAGTCACACTTGGCCAATAAAGAATTCTATTCTATTCTATTCAGTATTGATATAAAACAGTCTTATGTTCATTTCTCCTTGTAAACCTAGTATTCATATTAAGGCTAATGTTGATCATATTATCTTATTTTCTCCTGTCATATATATATCTTATAGGCCCTACAATTAAATTCCTTAGAGATATAGAAATTAGAATGATAGTAAAAATAGAATAGTAAATTGAAGTCGATATATATAAAAGGCAAAATAAATCATACAAATCCAACAAATAAACAAGCAAACAAACAAACAAAATAAAATAAAATAACCTATTAATGCATGTGTTAAGTGTTATGCTTGTGCGTTTGGTTTATTTTTGTGTGTAATGTCTATTTTGTCAGCATTTTTCTTTTTTTCACGTTTTTAAAGTTTATATTCTAATAAAAATTATTTAAAATTCAAAAAAGGAATGGGGAATCTTGGTTTCTACCAGAAGAAAACAAAGTGAACACAGTCAGCCTAGTTTTTAATTCTGCTTTTACTGCACATCCCAAACGCGTAGCACCAGGAGAGGGGGGGAAAGGAAATTTTTTTTTTTTGGGGGGGGGGGGGGGGATAAAGCAATACAACCAGGACCATTCCATTACCTGGGAGTTTCTCATAGTTCTATGAAATGTCTTCTAAGCCTTGTGGATTACAACTCCCAGAATCCCTCAGCCAGCAAAGCTGGTGAGCAAGGCTGGTTGAGGAACTCTGGGAGTTGAAGTCCAGAAGACTTAAAGTGGCCATGGTTGGAAACCTCTGCTTTCTCTATGGGGCTCCGGGTTTATCTACACATTGAAACCTCCGTGGCAGCTTATCGGACCACGCTTCGTCCATGCAATGCACAAAGCCATCCCGCGTGGACAAAAGAAATCGGGTGGGATTGCCCGCAGCGAGGGATCGGCGCAAATCGCAGGGGTTTACGGCTTCTATTTCAAGTGAGGTACGGACTTCAACTCCCAGAATCCCTCCAATCGGTAAGCCTGGCTGAGGAATTCTGGGATTTGAAGTCCGGCCCTTCCTGGGGGGGTTGACAAACTCCACTGCCGACCTCAAGAGGGCGCTGGCGCTCCAAGGCGCGGGACGCGTTCGACCGGCGTTTTGGTCCCGCCGGCGCCCCGTCGTTCCCATAGCAACGGAAGGACCGCCGCGGCCTACCTCGATTTGCGCAACGGGTTTTTTCCTCCGTCGGGGTGAAACGAGCGGCCCGCGGCATCCCGGGAGTCACGAAGGCGGTATTTCAGGCAGGCCTAGCCGCCCCGGACCATGTGCAGAGGGCTTTTCCCCGAATCCCTCGGGAGTGGGGGGGGGGGGGGTTGTTTGCCTGGGATCTCCTGGTGGTCTCCCATCCCGTCCTGCCCTTGCCTCTCCAGAGGTCCTGGGGGGTAGGGGACTCCTGTGATCTCCTGGTGGCCCACTGACTTTTGCTCTGGCCAGATTTCATCCCTAGTCCAACATGTCCTGTGCTTTGGGATCTCCTGGTGGTCTCCCATCCATAAACCAAGCCTGTATCATTTTTCCCCACCCAGAAGCTAAAATTACTTTGTACTGCCTTCTGCTTGGGATCTCCTAGTGGTCTCCTGTCCATAGGCTAAGCCTGTATCATTTTTCCCCAGCCAGAAGCTAAAATTATTTTGTATTGCTTTCTGCTTGAGATCTCCTGGGGGTCTCCTATCCATAAAGCAAGCCTGTATTATTTTCCCCCCCCCCCAGCCAAAAGCTAAAATTGCTTTGTATTGCCTTCTGCTTGGGATCTCCTAGTGGTCTCCTGTCCAAAGGCCAAGCCCAGGAGTATTTTGTTTTTTAGTCAAAAGGCCACAGTGGCTTTGAATTGTCCTCTGCCTGGAATCTCCTAGTGGCTCCCTATCCTTTAAATTAATGGGCCCCTTCCTTTTCTCAGCTCCGGGGCTGAAATCGGCTTCCTGTTTATTGCCTTCTGTCTAGAATCAGCGGCTGGACCCCCCACTTGAGCTGGCCTTCCTGTTTTCCTTCTGCTTGGGATCTCTTGGTGGTCTCCCATCCCAGCCTTCACTCCTAGTTCTGATGCTCTTGGCCCAGAGGTGATCTCACTGGAAGTTCGGAGGGGTGTCCATTCCCCCACCACCACCTGCAAACCATGAATGACCCCACCCCACAAATCCTGGGCTGACTACAACAAAGCCCAGAAGGCTCAGCCGTCCATCTCCCTCTGCACATACACAAACGCACACGTACGCCCATGTTCCTTTGCAGATGCCTGTTTGGTGCAGCGGGATCAGACACCAGGAAGGGATGCAGCGGGCCAAGAAGGATGAAGGGGCCCGGAAAACATCAGCCGGTACTCACATTTCTCCTCCTCTTCCTCTTCCTCTTCCTCTTCCTCCTCCTCCTCCTCCTCCTCCTCCTCCTCCTCCTCCTCCTCCTCTTCTTCTTCTTCTTCTTGATCCAACCAGAAAAGACAAGCAAACGTGGTGTTGGGGGTGGGGTGGGGATGTTGTTAGCGGTTTCACTGTCAATTGTGTGTTTTGTTTTGTACTGTTTGGGTGGGTGGGTGGGTTATATTGTATTTTATGTCTGTTTGGCTGTTAGCTACCCTGTGAGTCGCCCATAAGTCTGAATGAATGAATGATTATTTCCTTCCTTCCTTCCTTGCTTGCTTGCTTGCTTGCTTCCTTCTTTTCTTTTTTTCTTTTGCTCATTCTCTCTTTCTCTCCCTTTTTTCCCTCTCTCCCCCAATTTTGTTCTTTCTTTCTTTCTTTCTTTCTTTCTTGTCCCTCTCTTTCCTTCCTTCCTTCCCATCCCTCTTCTTTCTTTCTTTCTTTCTTTCTTTCTTTCTTTCTTTCTTTCTTTCTTTCTTTCATCTCTCTCTCTCTCCCTCCCTCCCTCCCTTTCCGGCCATTTCCTTCTTCTGTCTTCAGGTCTTGGAGTGAGGGAGAAAAGCCAGGCCCAGGAAAGGAAGACCTGCTCGGCTCCTTTGACATCGTCTCAAACTTCGGCCCTGAAGCCACGTCCTCGGCCCAGTGACCGACTTAATCCCAAAACCATCGATCCGGTGGGTCCAAGAGATCTGTGGGGGCTCTTCATAGCAAGCAGGCACAGAAGGAGGAATCGCTGTCTTTCAGTGTTTCAGGGAGGGCCAGTTAGCTTGTGGCAGGGGTTGCCTCTATTCCTTGCTCCTGCCCCAGACTCAAATAACACATCCTAGATCTGAATGATCAACGCTTAAAGAACAGAATATAACTCCAAGTAAATCAAACTTCTGTGAAATCTAACTGTCCACTTAGGAAGCAACGCTGATTGACAATCAATTTCACATGCTGTTCAAATGGAATAGTTGTGCAAATGAAATATTCAATGACAATAATTCATTCAGATCTAGGATGTGTTACTTGAGTGTTCAGATCTAGGATGTGTTACTTGAGTGTTCCCTTTATTTATTTTTTTGAACAGTATATATCCTCAAAATAAAAGATATCTACAGTAAAATGTAAGCACCTTCAAAAGTGCCATTGGAAGGATTTAAATTTAGTAGGATTTAGAAAAGCTATGTATTTCCTGGGCTATATCCGTATTAGAATAATAATATGCTGACCATATTATTTTCCTTTTTGTTCTAGTTCAATATTCAGTCAAGAATACCTTCCGCCTTTGCATCCATTTACGCTAAAGGGGGCATTCCTTGCAGGTAATATCTGGAACCTGGTGAACAAATTCAGTTTATGGAAGCACTAAATATTGGATCAAATCTGTATTGCTTCATTCACTTATTAGCATTTTAAAGTGCTTTCCTCTTTCTTTCTTTCTTTCTTTCTTTCTTTCTTTCTTTCTTTCTTTCTTTCTTTCTTTCTTTGCAGTATTTCATTTACTTATCTGGGAATAAGATGGGAAATAAAAATTGCACTACACGTAGATTAAAAGAGCAATAATCCAAAGATAATATGACTAAGAAAATTTAATTTTACTTGTTTCTGGGAGTGCATGTTGCTTAAACTTTATTCCAGAAATAAAACATTTTTTAAAAAGCTTTTTTTTTTAGTTTTGCTTGTTGCTGAATTAAAATGCTGCTGTATTCACATTATTTCTCGTGGGCTGCTTCAGAATAGTACACATTTTAAAGTACAGTGATACCTTGTCTTACGAACTTACTTGGTTCCGGGAGGAGGTTCGTAAGATGAAAGGTTCGTAAGACGAAACAATGTTTCTCATAGGAATCAATGGAAAACCGATTAATGCGTGCAAGACCAAAATTTAACCTTTTTTCAAGCCAAAGCGCCCGTTTTTGCACTGGTGGGATTCCCCTGAAGCTACCCTCCATGGGAAACCCCACTTCCTTACTTCCGCGTTTTTGCGATGCTGTAGGGAAATCCCAGGAGGGGAATCCCAGAATCGCAAAAACGGGCGCTCCACTGGCAACGGAAGTCCGGAGGTGGGGTTTCCCAGCGAGGGAATTCTCAGCGAAATCACAGCATTGCAAAAACATGGAAGTCCTCGAAACCCCACCTCCAGACTTCTGTGTTTTTGCAATGGTGCGATTTCGCTGAGGATTCCCTTGCTGGGAAACCCCACCTCTGTACTTCCGTTGCCAGCGGAGCGCCCGTTTTTACGATCCTGGGATTCCCCTCCTGGGATTTCCCTGCAGCATCGCAAAAACGCTGAAGTCAGGAGGTGGGATTTCCCATGGAGGGAAGCCTCAGGGGAATCCCAGGATCACAAAAACAGGCCATCCGCTTGCAACAGAAGTCCGGAGGTGGGGTTTCCCAGCGGCGGCGGCAGGTTCGTAAGGCAAAAAAAGTTCATAAGAAGAGGCAAAAAAATTCCGAACCCTGGGTTCATATCTCAAAAAGTTCGTATGATGAGGGGTTCGTATCACGAGGTACCACTGTAGTTATTACAGTTTTGCCTCACTCCATAAAACTCACACATTGCACTTCTGATTCTTCCCTTCAAAGTTGAAAATATCAATTTAGGCCCTTGTAGAAACACTACTTAATTTCTTATTTCTATTTGGAGTGATTAAATTTACCCAAAAGGGGGAAATTACCTTTCATGCTGGTATGAAAAGAATGAGGCATGCACATCTCCAATGTCATTAAACAAACAGTGAGGATATTCTTGTTGGATTATACTGTGAGTTTTCACCTTAAAATGTTTGCATTTAATACATTGCTAGACATGTGATAGTTCTATTCTTTACCTGATTGATAGTGGTGGAAGATTGTAATTTTTTTTAAAAAAAATACCATATTTAATAAGAAAAAAACAATCCTTCTATTTGTGAAGTTATAAGAACTAAAACTGGTAAGGTAGAAATCACTTGGTAAACCAGACTGAATGGTTATATAAATGCAGGACAAACGTTTATAACCCTTAGAACCAGAAAACAATTATTAGAAGTTTATTTGTTATCACCTCCACGCCCTACAAGTGGTGATTTCTGCTTTCTGCAATTGGAAAGTCTTAACGGATTTAAGAGTATCTTCTTAAACCCTCAATCCCTCCAGGCTGAGTCTGTGAAACTTTGAGCTAAATATTTGAATGCGGAGTTAGAATTGGTAAAAACTCCAGAAAAGTCCATGTTTTTGACAGGAGCCCCTTTAGTATGCAATACATTGATTTCTAACATTTTGACGGGCATCCTTTTTCAATATTCCACGGGATGTTAATGGAATTGGTTGAGAAACAGAATATATTTGTATGATTTTGCTAAAATAAAATGTACTAGTTTTGTAAAAGTTATTTAGAAATGTTGACATTAAGTGAAAAATACAGGAAGATACACATTCTGTCTGTGTGTTTCTCTCTCTTTCTTTCCCTCTCTCTTTTTTTCTCTCTCTTTCTCTTTCTTTCTTTCTTTCTCCCTCTTTTTTCTTTCTTTCTCTCTTTCTCTCTTTCTCCCTCTCTTTTTTCTTTCTTTCTCTCTTTCTCTTTTTCTCTTTCTCTCTCTTTCTCCCTCTCTTTTTTCTTTCTTTCTCTCTCTTTCTCTTTCTCTCTCTCTTTCTCTCTCTTTCTCCCTCTCTTTTTTCTTTCTTTCTCTCTTTTTCTCTCTTTCTTTCTCTTTCTCTCTCTCTCTTTCTCCCTCTCTTTTTTCTTTCTTTCTCTCTTTTTCTCTCTGCTCTCGTGTCAGTGTTGATCCTTGGCAGCTGCTTTGACAAATCCCTGTTATTTATATTTACAACATTTTGTTTTATTTTAGATTAGTCCATGGCTCCATAAGACACAAACTGCAATGGGACAGTCATCCTGCCACACTCCCTTTTGACCCACTTCTTATTAATTTAGCAGAGGTGAGCCGTCTTGAAATATATCAGTTTTTTTAAAAGTTTGGGAGATAATTTCCACAATTTGCATTTCCTGGTTGACTCTGTTCAAAGGACAAGGGGAAGCTGGGATTTTCTTATAAGTGATGTAGTACAACTCTCCTTAAAAACAAAAACAAAAAAAAGCCAGAAAAATGAAAGTTGTGATTTTATGAAGACTACTGGAAGCCCTGTAAATGCAGAATGTACCTGTTGAACATAGCAAAGCTAGATAGACCCAGAAGGGGGCAGACGTACATTTGACTTGGGGAAAACTCTGAATTCTTTTTTTCAGAGTCTGGTCGGTGGGTTTGTTGTTAGGAATTTCAGAGGCAAAGGGAGCTGTGCATTAACACTGTGTTGTGTCTGACTCCGGCAGGGGCTAAAAGAAACCAGGCACCCGTACACCTTCATCTCCCAGGAGGGGTTCAAAGAGATGCTGTCGGTGGAAGGGGCTGCTCAGAAAACTCTTCCCTTGCTTCCTCGGCTCGTTCCAGTCTTAAAAGGTGCTTTGGTAGGTACCGTATTTTTTCGGAGTATAAGACACACCTTAGTTTAGGGGAGGAAAGTAGGGAAAAGAATCTGCCTCTCAGGTATTCATCTGGCTAGCATCCTTAGTCTGCTCAGCTGCAGCACATTATTTTATCCCCTGGTTAATGGCTTTAAAAAAAATTATTCCAACAGAGTAAGAGCTAAGGTGTGTGTTATACTCTGAAAAATACGGTGTGTGTTTATTCCGTTTGCTCTCTTTCTAAAAGGCCCATTCGGACGACGAAGTCTTTAGAAGAGGCCTGGATGCTTTGGTGCAGTTGAGTGCCGTGGTTGGCTTTTGGCTAAACAGCCACCTGAAGCAGCTCCTGTCAAGTGTGAGTATAACCCTGCTTAATCTCAGTTTACTAGCATTCCAGTTTACAACTCACTTCTAAGTAACAATTTGATCCAATTAATAATAATTAAAAAACACTTTAAAACATCCTAAAAATTAAAATCCTACGTTTGTATGTTTTCTAAGTTGGAGAAAAAAAAAATTGTACCCGTAAAGATGCATTAACTGGATTTGCTCGTCATCACCCTCGGCCCTAACGCCGTTTCCTTGGTTTTGCCATCTTAATCCAAGCCCTCGGATTTCAAACCATGGTTTTATCGCTTGACTATGGTACAGGGGGTCAAGCTATTCTGCAAAGCACCAGCAGGTGCTAAGCCAGGTGTGGCCAGTGTGTGAGGCCTCCGGCCAATGGACTGTGAGTTTGACAGTCCCGGTGTAGGCAGGCAAGAGTTCCCAGAGACCGACGCAGGCGGGCGCGAGGCCGTCCAGTGGGCGCGGGCGGATCAGTACAATATTCGGCTTCTGTGCAGGTGCTGGAAATGAAACCTCGCGTGCGCAAGATTTTGCCAATTTTCGGTGATTTCTTTGCTCTCGCACATGCAGTGAAACCTCATGTGAGATTTCGCTTCCGGCGCATGCACAGACGCTTGTACGCGTGGGCTTGTGATGCATTTCTTGGTATCTTGCTTTACCATATTTGTTCCTCTGTTCTCCTTTTACAGGAACGGGAGGGTGTTTACGTACGGCAAATGGGACATAGGGTTTTATTATCTTTCTTCCCCATGTGTGTTTATTCCAGAAATAAATTTTCCTGATTTATTCCATTGCATAGTTGTAAAAAAATCGCATCTGCTGCTTACAGACACCCACTTGCCTGCCTGCCCTTATAGCCCCACCGTCTCCTGCCCAGATCAAACGAGGTGTTTGGCTAAGCCGAGAGGCTTTCTCGTTGCAAACTTTCGGGTTAAAATCTCACTCTCCGTTTTGCCTCTTAAATTTTGGCCCCCAGGTTTCCAAGCGGCAGATGAGCAAGAAGTTCAAAGAGCAAACGATGGAGGCTTTGCAGAAACTGGAGCAATACGGCGGCAAAGTAAGGGCAATCTCTTGATCTCCTCCTCCTCTGTTGATTTTCAGTTGCTAAATTCAAATACTCTGCAGAGTCCTTAGGGAGTTGGGTGGCATACAAATGGAAAGAAAGAAAAGAAAGGAAAGAAAGAAAGAAAGAGAGAAAGAGAGAGAAAGAGGGAGAGATAAAGAGAAAGAAGAGAAAAAGAGAGAGAAAAGAAAGAAAAGAGAAAGAAAGGAAGAGAGAAAAAGAACAGAGAAAGAACAAAAGATAAAGGAAAGAAAGAAAGAAAGAAAGAAAGAAAGAAAGAAAGAAAGAAAGAAAGAAAAAGGGGATTTCTTCTAAATGTTCACAGTACATGTCCCGCAAACGGATAGAAACATAGAAACATAGAAGACTGACGGCAGAAAAAGACCTCATGATCCATCTAGTCTGCCCTTATACTATTTTTGTATTTTATCTTAGGATGGATATATGTTTATCCCAGACATGTTTAAATTCAGTTACTGTGTGGATTGGTGTAGGATGTCATTTCAAAATAGAAATAACTTGTTTTCAGGTGAAGGGGGAGAGTTTGATTGCCCGTAAACTTGACTTCAATAACAAACCTATTTTCCAATTCTTATTTTATGAACAGGAAAGCCTGACTATTATAAAGTCAAAGATCCCGACGTATTCTTCTATTTCTTCCTAAGGAAAGCGACGAAGCTGCTTCTCTTACAACTCTCCTGGTGTTACTTATTTTTTTCTGGAGTGCATTTTGTTCCGGTGATCTTTCAAGGAAAGAAGTGATTTAATATTTAAAATTAAGACTAGTGCTCTAGAATAAAAGTATCCTGGATGCTTAATTATGAAAAATGCTTAGGAATGGCACCATCTTTGTTTTAGTCTCTAAAAGGTTTGCTGGTTCGTTAAAATTATTATAAAACAGTAATATATTATTTATTTTTTTTAAATGCTCCCTTTGCTTGCCTGGTTTAACTTTTCCTAAAATCTGTGTACATCTTGATTTTTTTACTAAATTTAGATGCGACTGCACGAGGGTGCTAAAAACCTTTCCCTTAGTGCTGGTTATGGAGATCCTGAAGTTTCCTCTTTTAAAAAGACTTAAAATCTCTAAAACTGGAAGGGATTATTTCTCAGTTAATATATTTGTTGATATTTGTTCATTTTGACAGTGTTCTTAAAGAAATTATCTCTTGTGGTTCTAGATTATTGGAAAATGTACATAGTTTCGTTCTTTTGGGATGGAGGTCCCTTTTCTAGTGTCAGTATGTTCCAAATGCTTTATGTCTCCATCAAACACAAAGATTTTCACGAGCGTTAAATAAAAAAATGGTGAATTGCACCACAATCCCCAAGTATTAAAACTTTTATGTCACAAAATACACAGGTACTGACTTCCAGGGAGTCCGCTAAAAAAATAACACACCTTCCGTGTCTTCATTTTTATTATAAAAATGTGCACATTTAATCCTCATGAACATTCTACAACAAAGTTTAGATGTACACGTATTGTACTACTCTCATTCCTACGGTGGCAAGGAGTAAGAATAGCTTGACTTCTCTAAGCCGTCTTGCACCGGATTAGGTGACCATTTTTTAAAAAAAATAGAAAGGGGAAAAAAACTACAATTTGCAGCATTTTTGTACATCTATAAGCTTTCTGGAACTTTAGTGCAAAATGTCACGATTGATGCTGGCATATGTCTTCTATCGGTACTTATAAGCATCTAGCCAGACGGTAATTTAATATTATAATATTTTGACCATCATGAGGATGGGGTGGAGGGGTGTTGTTGTTGTTGGCTACAATTCTGTCTCTCCCTTTATAGTTTTTATTTCCTCTTTTTTTAAAAGAAGGGGGGTAATGCCAACTTCTACTTCTCCCAACTTAAAAGATATTGTGCATTTTCCCCCGCTGTCACTTTTAAAGGCCGTGGCAAACATACCCTTTATTCAAATCACTTTTCTGCAAATTTTCTCTCGTTCACAGAACGTTCTCTCTGCTTTTCACGCTGTGAATAATAGCAATTGCAGCTCCTGAAAAATAATCCACAGCTCCTTCTTAAATAGTCGTGCTAATAAACTTCTAATCTTAACATGGGTTTTAAAACCAGAGGAGAAAAATCCTTCCTTGATTGTCATAAATTGTGTCCTGGTCCAAATCTTGAGCAGATCACCTACTGGGAGCATGAACGAACCTCTCTTACTGGTTCACCCATCCATCTTCCATCTTTATTGACTTCCGTTTTTATTCCAATCTGGAACTGGCAGTATCAAATTTAATTTTCACCTTGGATTGGGAAGCCCAGGCGTCTTAACTAAACTACCGCCTGGATGTTTACTCCATCAGTAAATTTGTCAATGGAAAAAATTGATTCCAGGCAGTGGTTAAATAGGCAGAGTCCAGCAGGAGTTGGGCAGCTTATAAATCCACTAAAATAATAAAATAAAATAAAATAAAATAATAAAATAAATAATACTTTTTTTGCACCAGAATAGCCGTTATAAAAAGTGTAGATCTTAGAAACATAGAAGATTGACGGCAGAAAAAGATCTCATGTTCCATCTAGTCTGCCCTGGTACTGTTTCCTGTATTTTATCTTGGGATGGATCTATTCTTTATCCCAGGCATGTTTCAATTCAGTTCCTGTGGATTTACCAACCACGTCTGCTGGAAGTTTGTTACAAGCATCTACTCCTTTTTCAGTCAAATCATATTTTCTCACGTTGCTTCTGATCTATCCCCCAACTAACCTCAGATTGTGTCTCCTTGTTCTTGGGTTCACTTTCCTACTAAAAACACTTCCCTCCTGAACCTTATTTAACCCTTTCACATACTTAAATGTTTTGATGTTTTCCCTTCTGTCCTCCAGACTCTACAGATGGAGTTCATTAAGTCTTTCCTGAGAAGTTTTATGCTGAAGACCTTCCACTATTTTTGTAGCCCGTCTTTGGACCCGTTCAATTTTATTAATATTTTTTTGTAGGCAAGGTCTGCAGAACTGGACACAGTATTATTCCAAATGTGGTCTCACCAGCACTCTATACAGCGGGATCACAATCTCCCTCTTCCAGCTTGTTATACCTCTAGCTATGCAGCGAAGCATTCTACTTGCTTTCCCTACCACCTGACTGCACTGTTCACCCATTTGGAGACTGTCAGAAATCACTGCCCCTCAATCCTTCTCTTCTGAAGTTTTTGCTAACACAGAACTGCCAAAACAGTTCTGAATTTTTAAAAGAATAGTTAGTGTTATGGACTCCAGCCAGGCGAGACTAAAAAATAAATAAAAGAACTCTGTGTGCTGGTCCATTATGAAGGTTTTGGAAGCAATTTTGGTTACCCCATTTCTCTCCGTGGGCATCTGAGACTGCTAACAGGCTCCAGGAAGCCTCCAGCCCTCACTTGGATGGGCTTTCCTTAAAATGCAATGATCAAAAATGATTCTCAAGCTGAGAACGATGTAGGATGAGATTCACCCAATAAGGGCCGTGGAATTCAAGACTTGATAAGGTGAAAAGTCCTCTAACAAAAAAGCTTGTGTCCCTATTGCTGTTTTCTTTGGATTGTTCTATGACTTCCAATGACATTTTTTTTTAAAAAAAATTGACTACGGGAGCATTGTTGGAATGGACTTGGCTTCACGTCAGCTAGTGGAAAAAAATGCAGCCTCGGAAGTTGGGCTTGTAATTAAACAAAGCTTATTTGCATTATAGACCCCTCTCTCAGTGCAAAAGCTGGCAATTCCTACGTGGCGACACTTAGATCTGCGCCGCCGCCGAATTGTTCATATTGTCCAATGATCGCCGGAGGTTAAATCACGTTTTCGAAGAGTTGCATGGAGCGCATTATGTTTTCGTCCTACAAACAGAAGGAAAAAGAAACATAAACAAAAACTCTTTTAATTATTAGGAAAAGATATTTGAAACTAAATTCTTAACAATACTCAACATCCAGTTGCAGATATAGTGCATAGCGTGTCTCTTTTGAGATATAACTATCCTCTCTGTCTGATTATTGAATTGATTATAGAATAACCTTGGAGGTCATCTAGTCCAACCCCCTGCTTGGGAAGGAAACCCTACACCGCTTCAGATAAATAGTTACCCAACATCTTAAAAACATCCAGTGTTGGAGCATTCACAACTTCTGGAGGCAAGCTGTGCCACTTGGTTAACTGACTGTTGGGACATTTCTCCTTAGTTCTAAGTTGCTTCTCTCCTTGTTTAATTTCCACCCATTGCTTCTTGTCTCATCCTCAGGTGCTTTGTGGCAACTCCTGAGATAATGGAATGCTGCTATCATGTCTCTCCTGGTCCTTTTCATTAAACTAGACATACCCATCTCTCTATCTTGCTGTTTGTCTGTCCAGCCATCATCTACCTACTATCAGCTAGCTAGTCAGCTATAGCTCATCTGGGTAATTTTTCAAAGTCAAACATAGCTGAAACAGAACCACATGCCATCATTCAAGATCCATCCTTTCATTCTTGCTTCATTCTCCCCCACAGCATCTCAGCAAACCTACTGTTGAATTTTAGAGATATGGATGAACGTTTATCTACACACAAGGAGCATCAAACCATTAGCAGGGCAGGTGATCTCAGTTCGCCCCCACCCCCAAAGTTGTGGGAGTTTTGTCTAGCTAAGCCACCAACCAGATTAAAAGTCTTGCACCTAAGGAATAGTATATAAGATAATGATATATAATGATTACAAAAAGTTCTGGTATAAAATGGTCAATAGTCCAAGATATAATTAGTCCATTCTGGCAGTATTCCCAGTTTAATTGTCTCAGAGATAAGCACAAAAGCCAAAGATTCATTAAGGAACTTCCTTTGAAGTGATTCTGTCAACCAACCAAACTCACATCTCTTGGTAATATCTCTGCTGGTGCGGATTATATGGTTTTAAAAGCTGACTTAAAGCAGAAGTGTTCTTTTAACTTCAGAGATCACACACGGCCAGGGGTGGGCCAGACGGGGGGAAACGCAGTGGGGTAGCATAATTTGCACTGAAAGATGATGAAAGAAAATGCAGGGTGTCCTGCATAACCATATCTACAGCGTGATAGTAAAAAGTTTGGTCGCCCATCACTGCACACGGCCATGATTTGGGGAAAGTTGTCCATCAGAATCACTTCTCACGAGATTGTCCCTTAAGTAGTGACAAGGTGTGACCAAATGTTCCTTAGAGCTACTAACGCCAAGATCCTTTCTTTCTCAGATATTCATGCCTGGATATAGTTCTCCACCCACTGGCATCTAACAGTGACCCCTCCTCTATTTCCTCATCATTCTCTAATTCATCCTCTAATTCAACTTCATCCTCTGAGTCACTCAATACCAGTGCTACAGTCTCTGGTGGGTCCTCAGTCTCTAACTCCTCATGACTCTCAGACTTGCGTGTCAGGAACACTGGCCTAGGGTACCAGTACGTGTCCATCTTACGAGCCTCAAAATCCGTGAGCAGCTGAGCCAGATGTGAACCAGTCACAACAGTGGGAATATGCACTTGTACATTCAAATGTCTTGTTTTCCATTAAGAGGATTGGTAGAGCTTGCAATTAAGAGAGAGAACTTGGGAGCAAACAAGATCTGGCGTAATATTTAAGTATCAACCAATCAACCATGTTGTGGTCGGATCACAGCCAGCTTCTCTGATGACGGATTTTGAATCAGATGAGCCGTGTCCCTCCAAGTATCAGAGACCTATGTGGCTATTGGAGGATTCAGACAGTGAGGTGGAAGGAGAGATGGAAGCTGAAGGTGCTGGAGAGAGAGGCAGAGGCCCCTGCAATGCCTTTGGAACCGCCAGCTAGGGCCTCATCTGGGTCGGATGAGGGGGAGGTGATTAATGGTCCCATCCTGAATGTGCGTGTGCGAAGGATTATGGGGAGACAGGAGCAGTTGCACAGACGCAGGAGGAGATCTTGATCACATCTGAGAGTTATAGGGAATTCTGCCGCATGCATAAAAGGGGAGGCTTGTGGGAGTGTCCTTTGCAGGAGTTATCGTTCGTGGTTTAACAGAGAAAGAGAAACAGATCCAGAGTTTTCTCTAAACCAACATCCCTGCTTCCTTGGAGAAACCCAGCCTTTGGACAATTGGTTTATGAAAGACTGTAGCTGTTGCAAAAAAGAGCGAGTACCCTTGCTTCACCCCAGTTCGGAGACATTATTTACAAACCTTGGGGGGGGGATTGGACATTTGTTATCGGCCTTGAAGATAACTTAGACTCTTTGGCAGTAAACAGACATTCTTTTGCCATCATTGCAGCTCTCAGCCAACTAGTTAAGGAAATATATTTGGGTGTTTCTGAAACTCCAGTGTGTGTGTTTGATTTTGACCTTAATCACTGCTCTCATGCCAGGCAGAACAAACCGTACGAAGGAAAAATAGAAATATCTAAAGGGTGGCGTAACCTAAAACAGGTAGAAACTTTGCATTCCAGACAGATGTTTGTGTCCCCTAAAGTCTCCAAGAATGTCTGCAGCAAAACAACAAATCCCAATTATTCTGTTCTCTGTTCTTTTCGCGTTTTAAACTCAAGAAAGCAAAGTTTAAGTTTGGAGGACTCGGGGCATAAATTTCACCTACTTTCTCTGGATCTTGCCCCTGCATCACACACACATTATCCTTTGAGTGGCCTTCAGAAGCTAAAAATGCAAATAAAATGTGTGACAGCTAAGTGACAAAATTCACAAGCAGGGAAGTTTCCATGCAGGCGCTGAACCATCGTTCCTTGGGAGCTAAGTCAAGAGTAGAGAAAGGGCTCGTGCAAAGCTTCAGCACTTCCTTGTGGCTTTACAAGTCACTCACCCTTAAACGACTTACTTTTTGACAGCTTTCGATGAATTCGTCTATGGTAACTACACCATCCTTGTTCTTGTCCATTTTCTGCAATAAAAAGTTGTATCGGTGATTTCAAACTTTTTGAGATTCTGATGAATTTTTATAAAAGACCATCTGTGGATGCTAAAAGATAATGATCCTGGTCCATCTGGTCTGCCCTTATGCTATTTCCTGTATTTTATCTTAGGATGGATCTATGTTTATCCCAGGCCTGTTTAAATTCAGTGACTGTGGATTTACCAACCACGTCTGCTGGAAGTTTGTTCCAAGCATCTACTACTCTTTCAGTCAAAAAATATTTTCTCACGTTGCTTCTGATCTTTCCCCCAACTAACCTCAGATTGTTCCCCCTTGTTCCTGTGTTCACTTTCCTATTAAAAACACTTCCCTCCTGAACCTTATTGAACTCTTTCACATATTTAAATGTTTCGGTCCTGTCCCCGCTTTTCCTTTTGTCCTCCAAACTACACAGATGGAGTTCATGAAGTCTTTCCTGATAAGTTTGATGCTTGAGGCCTTCCACCATTTTTGTAGCCCTTCTTTGGACCCGTTCAATTTGATCCATCTCTTTTTGTAGGTGAAATCTCCAGAACTGGACACAGTATTTCAAATGTGCTGTCTACACAGTGGGATCAAAATCTCCCTCTTCCTGCTTGTTATACCTCTAGCTATGCAGCCAAGCAGTCTACTTGCTTTCCCTACCACCTGACCGCACTGTCCACCCATTTGGAGACTGTCAGAAATCACGACCCCTAAATCCTTCTCTTCTGGAGTTTTTGCTAACACGGAACTGCCAATACAATACTCAGATTGAGGATTCCTTTTTGGCGAATAGCTGCTTTTTCTTTACAAATAGCCTAATAATATCTAATTTCATAACCACGAGAATGCAAACCGATACAGGGATTTAGGATTTAGGTAAATCCCACCTGAAAAAATGTCTCCACGTGTTGTTTTGGAGCATCATCTCGAAGAACAGGGTAAGTGCATTTCCCCATCATATCATATATGGCCTTCATTATATCCAGCATTTCCTGGTGAGAAGCATATTAAACCAGTGAAAAATATATGTTACATTGATGGAAAATTTCTGTTGTGATTCAGTCTGAGGCTCCTCAGGGAACGGCTGGAACTCTGCCGGCTCCATGCTCAGAGGGGGAGGACGAGGAACAGGAGGAGGAGGAGGACCAGGCAGACGGGGAACAGGAATGTCAGGACGAGGAGGAGGGGGAACAGTCTGAGACCCCCGGGGGGGAGCTCTCCCCAGCAAGCAGCCTGGAGTCATTAGATGAGAACGCACAAGCCATCATAGATATGAGGCAGAGAAGGGCAGCACAACGAAGGGGACAATTAGCCAGGTATTTCCATCCCTAATAGGCAACAGCTGGGTTTGGGTGTGGTTCTCCTCAGAAAGGTTGAAAAGGCAGGCCCGCCCTTCCTGTATTGTGGAGAGTTATCTTTTGGGAGTCCTGTGACCTTGCTTCGATCCTTGGCGTCTCTGATTCTGGCTTGTGGCCTCGAAGGCTGAAAACTTGGGGGAGGCGTGGGTTTTATTATCTACAGTGGTGTGTGTGCCAGCAAGAAGCTTGTTGTATTGTCTGGCCGTCGTGACTCTTCTGTGAAGCTTCACAGCATTCCAGTTTGTAAGAACAGTTTTTGTTATCTGTGTTTGTTTTCAAAGATATTAAATGACTTTGCTTTTTACCAGCGTGTCTGGCTACTGTTAGTTGGTGTTAACGTCTGGGGGAACCCAGACAGAACAATTTCTGACCTCTTTGGAGCTCTTTAAAATCCTGCAATAAGGTGACTTAACAGTGTGATCCAAATTCCCAAATGTAGACCTTCGTTTTACAGCAATTCAGTGACCTCTTAAGGATAAAGCTGATTTCCCCCCCCCCCCTGTGTTTAATAGATCTGTTCCAATGATTGTTGAACAAGAGTAACGAGATCATGATTTCTCTATATGTGGGGGGGGGAGTGGATAGTTAGGTTTGTGTTGGATTCCTTACCTCTTTTGTTATATAGCCGTCTTTGTTTATGTCATACAAATTGAAAGCCCAGTTGAGTTTTTCCTGCACAGACCCACGGAGCAAAATTGAAAGGCCCATAACGAAATCCTGGAAGGAGGAGGAGGAGGTGGGGGAGGAAGAGGAAAGAAGGAAGGAGAAAAGATGAAGGGAGGAGGAGGAGAAGAAGAAGAAGAGGAGGAGGTGAAGAAGAAAAGAAGAGGAGAGGAGGGGGAAGAAGAGGAGGAGGAGGAGGAAAGAAGGAAGAAGAAGATGAAGGGAGGAGGAGAAGTAAGAGGAGGAGAAGAAAAGAGGAGGGAGGGGGAAGAAGAGGAGGAGGAGGGAAGGGGGAAGAGGAGGAAAGAAAGAAGATGAAGGGAGGAGGAAGAGGAAAGAAGCAAGGAGGAGAAGAAGAAGAGAGGAGGAGGAGGAGAAGAGAAGGTAGGAAGGAGGAGGAGGAGAAAAACAAGAGATAATAGAAAACAGGTTGGTTTTCATTGCTTTAGACATGGCAGGAAGAGCTGCACTTTGGCAGCGGGAACAACAGTCAACCCAACTGATTGATGATGATGATGACCTGCACCACACTATCCAACTATACAGAGATCACTTCCTCCCTGGATAATCATTATCAAAGACCAACACCGCAACCATTACACCAGGAAATACACACAGAAGATCAACCACAACCATTGCCTAGAGAAACAGAAGCATCATTGCCCCTATCAGGGGCCGAACCCCGCCGTTCATCAAGGCCACACAAACGTCCCGCTTATCTAGAGGATTTTGTGTGCACCAACCAGGTGGGAAGGGGTGTTGTGTCCAGAGGACAGTTAGGCCTTGTACCCGCCCCATATTCCTTGGGCGGGAAAATACTACAAGGTGATTGGTTGGCTCAGCCTGGCAGACCGGCATATATATAGCTGCCAGGCACGGCCATCTTGTCTTTTGTTTATTTCTGTAACCGTTACTACTTGTTAATAAAGAACTGTTACTTACCACAAGAGTGCAGTCCTTCATTCCAGCAAGGATTCAACAATGATGATGATGATGATACAACTCCCCCCAGAGATTAGAATTGCCCCCACCCTCCTTGCCTTTCATAAGCTCCTTAAAACCCACCTCTGCCGTCAGGCATGGGGGAACTGAGATATTCTTTCCCCCTAGGCCTCTACAATTTATGCATGGTATGTTTGTATGTATGTTTGGTTTTATAAATAAGGGTTTTTTTTAGTTGTTTTAGTATTGGATTGTTACATGCTGTTTTTATCACTGTTGTTAGCCGCCCCGAGGGGCGGCATACAAATCCAATAAATAAATAAATAAAACAAGAAGGAATTTACAGCGGGGAGATGTTAATTAATTGGGAGATAATGAAAGCTGAAACATAACTACCTGGCTGATTAAAATCTGCCCCCCTTTTCCTTAACCGACTGAATGTTTTCTGATTGTATTAAAATTATTTCCATCGCTCTTTTGTCGAGGGAATATTGATCGGAGAAGAGATTAAAGGAGAATGTTGACTAGATACAGGAAGGAGGAGGTGTGGAGAACTAGAAAATCAGGATTTGCATTTTTTCAAGTTATTGAATAATAATATTAATACGACTAATATATTAGTATCGTGTTTCCTGTCTTATTATTTTTTGAACCCTGAAATAAGCGCTTGGCCTTATTGCCATTTGCTCGAAAGCCCAATTGGGTTTATTCCCAGCGACAGATAAGGTCCCACAGAGTTGGCCTTCTCCGGGTCCCATCGACTAAACAATGTCATTTGGCGGGCCCCAGGGGAAGAGCCTTCTCTGTGGCAGCCCCAGCCCTCTGGAAGCAACTCCCCCCAGAGATTAGAACTGCCCCCACCCTCCCTGTCTTTCGTAAACTACTCAAGACTCATTTATACTGCCAGGCATGGGGGAGTTGTGATAGCTCTTCCCCCTAAGCCATTACAAGTTATCCATGGTATGTTTGTTTGTGTGTATGTTTGGTTTTATAATAGGGGTTTTTAGTTGTTTTTTATTATTGGATTGTACATGTTGTGTTTATTATTGTTGTTAGCCGCCCCGAGTCTGCGGAGAGGGGCGGCATACAAATCCAATAAATTATTATTAATTATTATTATTATCACGGGATGTCTTATTTTGGGGAAAACAGGATAGTAAGAATTCAGTTCACCCACTATACAAGCAACATGGAAAACATATAACCTTTTAACAAGACTTTGGACTGCATTATAGAACAGAAATTAATAATGATAATAATAATTTTAAACACCATCTTACCTCAAAACTCACAGACCCATTGTGATCCGTGTCGAATGCATTGAACAGAAAATGTGCATACGTTGTAGAATCTGGAATTTTAAAAGATTGATTTTTATTAATTTTTTAAATTAATTTTTTTTTATTTTTTTATTTTGTCCAATACCCAATTAGGGTTTTAGTGGGTATACATCTATACACACATATTAAAATACATGATGAAGGTTATAGAGGAGATACTCATAGTAAAATATATCTAAGAAATAATAAAAAAGAAGGTATAGTAATAGAACATATCAGTGAAAGAATAGAAGAAGAAATATAGGAATAGAAGAAAGGTATAGGAGATATAGGAGAACAATAGGACAGGGGACAGAAGGCACTCTAGTGCACTTGTGCTTGCCCCTTACTGACCTCTTAGGAATCTGGATAGGTCAACCGTAGATAATCTAAGTGTAAAGTGTTGGGGGTTTGGGGATGACACTATGGAGTCTGGTAATGAGTTCCACGTTTCGACAACTCGGTTACTGAAGTCATATTTTTTATACTCAAGTTTGGAGCAGTTAATATTAAGTTTAAATCTGTTGTGTGCTCTTGTGTTGTTGTGGTTGAAGCTGAAGTAGTCGCCGACAGGCAGGACGTTGCAGCATATGATCTTGTGCATATTAAAACTCAACTCTTTAAATAACCACATTCTATCTTTTCCTTAACTCTCTTAATTATTAATTGGAAGGAAGGGAAGGAGGGTTAAGCCATTATTTGATTATTATTAAACAATTGCTTAGAGAAAGTTCCCATCCTTCTTATACTTTGCACGATTCCAACTACAGATATCAGAGGTCTGTGTTAAAAAATCCAGTTATTATTTATGGAATTAGGAAATGAAATTACGCGGTGGAGTCTCCATTTCTATTGGAGAATAGAAACCAAGTCACGTCAATGGAACAATTGGAACAAACCACATAAGGGTGCCTTTGCACATGTTATTCTGGGCTTCATATCTACTATTCCAGGTTGTTATTTCGGGATTCAAATTCGGAAGGAGGACAATGCCACTGTCATTTTTAAAGCACATTGTTGTTTGAAGACCCATCAAATTGTTACAAGATGTGCCATCCAGGGCCTAGACAAGAGACATTGCTCCTAATTAGTTAAACAAAAAAAATGGTTAAATTGCCCATTGAATTGAGTCAACTTTAATATTCTAGGTATAAGCCGCCACTCCAAATTGCTCTCTGAAGCACCTATGGGCAACTTTCAAGATTCTTCCTAAAGATTCATCTGCATTGAGGTTGTATATGAAGGTCTTAAGCATAAAACGTATTAGGAAAGACTTAATGAACTCAATCTGTATAGTCTGGAGGACAGAAGGAAAAGGGGGGGACATGATTGAAACATTTAAATATGTTAAAGGGTTAAATAAGGTTCAGGAGGGAAGTGTTTTTAATAGGAAGTGTTTTTAATAGGAAGTGTTTTTAATAGGAAGTGTTTTTAATAGGAAGTGTTTTTAATAGGAAAGTGAACACAAGAACAAGGGGACACAATCTGAAGTTAGTCGGGGGAAAGATCAAAAGCAACATGAGAAAATATTATTTTACTGAAAGAGTAGTAGATCCTTGGAACAAACTTCCAGCAGACGTGGTGGATAAATCCACAGTAACTGAATTTAAACATGCCTGGGATAAACATATATCCATCCTAAGATAAAATACAGAAAATAGAATAAGGGCAGATTAGATGGACCATGAGGTCTTTTTCTGCCGTCAGACTTCAATGTTTCTATGTTTCTATGTAATGTTTTACATAGAACATAGAGTTGGAAGGGACCTTAGAGGTCATCTAGTCCAACCCCCCATTCAAGCAGGAGATCCTAGAACACTTCTGACCAATAGCAGTCCAATCTCTTCTTGAAAGTCTCAAGTGATGAAGCTCCTACTTCTGTTCCATTGGTTGACTGTTCTCACTGTCAGGAAATTCCTCCTTATTTCCAGGTTGAATCTCTCCTTGGTCAGTTTCCATCCATTGTCCCTTGTCTGCCCTTTGCTTTGGAAGAGAGCTTTGTGCTTTGGAAGAGAGCTTGACCCACTCCTCTCTCTGGCAGCCCCTCAAATGCGCTTAGGGTGTGCGTAAGCATACCAGCCTGCCTACCGTCCCTGTCCAATTGTTCCCATCTTATGTATATAAGCAACGTCATATCTATGTGTTGTGGTTGGCTCTGACCCAGTTCCTGCCCCAAGGAATGTGGAGGTGGATGTGGGGGAAACATCCACATGCCACAGGCCTGTTTTGCTCCCCATAGAATCTCCTGACAAAGGCTCCTCTGACAAAGGAAGCGTGAGTGGCAGGGAAGAGGGGAGTTTGGCAGACAGCCTAGGAGGAGATCAATCATCCTTATCGTCCCTGGATTCTGAACAAGAACTTATAATGGACCCACGTATGCGTAGAGTGATGCATAGAAGAGAACAACTGAAGGATTATTACAGGAGATAAGTGAGGCCACCTGTGGTTGGGTGGGGCTGCTGTAATTAGTGCTACAGATAAAAAGAACAGTGTGCTGGTTTAGCCTTGCGGAAGTTTATCTGATTGGTTTAAGTGAATTTTCATTATAAAGAACATTGTTTTGAATTTTCAAACGTGTGTGTGTGTCTGAAATTTGTACCTGTGAATTTTTGGGAGGATTCTACCAGAGAACCCGACAGAACATTGTGTATCTGCCCAAAATTTTTCTACTGGTTCTGCATACCTGACCGTACCGGTAGGACCCCATCACTGCCTATTTCTCTTACAACACCGGAGTATTAGCCTGAACACCTGGGGTGGATGACGAAATCCAGTCTTGTTCATTCTTAACGACAGGGATGCTGGAACTGTCGAGTTTCAAAACCCCGTTGGATGGAATCGGTTTCCAAAGGATTCGCATTTAATCCTCCAATCAGGCTGAATGTCCCTTAAATCATGCCAAAGCCATTATGAGCTTTTTCTGACTCAGACTGACTTAACGGTCTGAATCCGAGTGATTGGGAGCTGATCGGTATTTGCACAATTAAAATTCTGTAAAAGTGAAAGGAATAAACAGCCCCGGGGTATCTTACGAGATTCAAGCCAAGCAAACTGAAACAACTTATTTTTACAATATTATTAGCGCCGCACGAATCCCAGTGACCGGTTAGGTCCCACAGAGTTGGCCTTCTCCGGGCCCCGTTGACTAAACAATGTCATTTGGCGGGACCTAGAGGAAGAGCCTTCTCTGTGGGGGCCCCGGCTCTCTGGAACCAACTCCCCCCCAGAGATTAGAATTGCCCCAACCCTCCTTGCCTTTTGTAAGCTGCTTAAAACCCACCTCTGCTGCCAGGCATGGGGGAATTGAGATACACTTTCCCCTAGGCCTCTACAATTTTATGCATGGTATAAGTGTATGTATGTTTGGTTTTTATAATAATGGGTTTTTAACTGTTTTTAGTATTGGATTATTATTATATGCTGTTTTATTACTGTTGTTAGCTGCCCCGAGTGTGTGGAGAGGGGCGGCATATAAATCCAATAAATAAATAAATAAAATAAGAGCCTTCTCTGTGGCGGCCCCGACCCTCTGGAACCAACTCCCCCCAGATATCGGGGTTGCCCCCACCCTCCTTGCCTTTTGTAAGCTCCTTAAAACCCACCTCTGTCGTCAGGCATGGGGGAACTGAGATATTCCCTTCCCCCTAGGGTTATAAAATTTATGCATGGTATGTCTGTTTGTATGATTGGTCTCTTAAATTGGGGTTTTTAAAATTACTTTTTATATTAGATTTGTTATATTTGTCTTTTTTACTGCTGTTAGCTGCCCCGAGTCTGCAGAGAGGGGCGGCATACAAATCTAATTAATAAAATAATAAATAAATTTCGCCCTTGGAGGGAAACAGAATGAGGACGCTCATCTCTAACCTTCCCCACAATGCCAGTCGATGATCTACTGACCTCTGGCACTGCTTCTTCTGTTCCGCTGGCTTCCTGCTACACCAGCGTTTTTCAAACAGTGTGCCGTGGCACACTAGTGTGCCGTGAGACATGGTCAGGTGCGCTGTGGGGAAATTAAACATAAGTCCCCAAACTACGGCCCGTGTGCTGGATACGGCCCGCGGAGGCCATTTATCTGGCCCACCACTAGCCACCTCCATCCGAACATAAACATTCCCTCCACAATCCCTCCAGCTATCAGCGACGGGAAGAGTGGAGGAACAGGCAACGCTCACTGACCAATTACCTTGTAAGATTCATCCCGACCACTAGCGATGAACCAATAGCAGGCCGCCTCCCATCCACACCCAGGAAGGTCCCCGCTCGGGCTGCCGCACACTTGTCATTGTGTGGCCGCGGCGAGTAGTTGAAGCTGCTACTCCTCTCTATGGTCCCGATTTCTAATCCTGGTCAGGACTGGAGGTAAATGTTGCCACCACTAGATGAAGCCTCAGCCTCAGCTGGTTATGTCTATCCTGATGGTGTATATAGATATTTGACCTTTTTCTTTTTATAAGAGGCCCTGCAGAGGGTGATATATTATTAACCATATGCATAATATGTAGTGTGTTAGAGTGTCATTTTGGGTCATTTTGGTTGGTGGTGTGCCCCAGGATTTTGTAAATATAAAAAAATGTGTCGTGGCTCAAAAAAGGTTGAAAATCACTGCGCTACACGATAGTCACACCGACTTCCCCCACGAACATTCCCCTCTTGTAACCTTACTTTCCGGATAACCCTCGTAGGAGGACGCTTTGCCCCAATAAGCACAAAGATTGGGGCATGGGGATTGTGAGCACATGGCCGCTGATAAAACGTCCCGCTTCAGAAAAAAAGAGAATTAGCTGTTTTCAGTACGAGAATGAGAAGAAGCCTTAATAATAATCAAAAGCGCCAAGTTGGTTGACTTATTATCCACACTGCACTGATCTTTGCATGAGCCAGAAATTATTTACCGATGGTTGGAAAAGCTGTCGAGTCAGTTAAGGAAAGAGGGAGCGACATGCCTTACGAAACAAAGGGAGTCCCACGGATATCAGTGGGATGCCACGTATTTGCATCAACTTTAGGCTTTGAACGACACATTTCAATTGCTTCTGGGTTTCTCCCTGCCTCTCCTAACATAACATTCCGTGGGAGAGAAGAAATAACCCCGCGGAGAGCTTATAAGGAATCATTTGAAGCTTTGCCAGCTCTCCTTATAAGAAGAGAGACTTGGAGAATTTATTTTTCTCCTCCTTCAAAGCTCCGACGTGCATCTTGACTATTCATGAAATTCTTTATTCATCAGCCGAGCAGGGAGCATGAATAGAAAGTTGTGTATTTTATTTTTATGTTATTTATTTTATTTGAGCAAGACACAGCACCACGTTTCAACTTCTCTCTGCCAAGTGGTTGTGAATGACTTTCGAGAACTGCAGGAGATATGGGAGTTAACTTAAGTTAAGTTAAGAAGAGCCGGGGTGGCGCAGCAGGTAGAGTGCTGTACTGCAGGCCACTGAAGCTGACTGTAGATCTGAAGGTCAGCGGTTCAAATCTCATCACCGGCTCAAGGTTGACTCAGCCTTCCATCCTTCCGAGGTGGGTAAAATGAGGACCCGGATTGTGGGGGCAATAGCCTAGCTTTGTTAAAAAAGTGCTATTGCTAACATGTTGTAAGCCGCCCTGAGTCTAAGGAGAAGGGCGGCATAAAAATTGAATGAATGAATGAATGAATAAATAAATAAATAAATAAATAAATAAATAAATAAATAAATAACTTTCCCATTTCAGAGGAGGGTTGATATTGCTCAGCTCCCAAAACCTAGGAATAATCTTGTTGTGGCTAGTGCACACCCAGCTCAGCTGGTCACAGATTTCGAGGACCAAAAGATGGATGCGTATAGATATCCTAGGCCAGTGTTATTGTCACCTGAGTCCGAGCGTGAGAGAACATAAGAACATAAGAAGAGCCCTGCTAAATCGGGCCAAAGCCCGTTGAGTCCAGCATTCTGTGTCACACAATGGCCCACCAATTATCCATGAGGATCTTGAGCAGAAAGAGAAGTGATGTGAGTGATGTGGAGTTAGAGACTGAGGATCAACCAGAGACTGTAGCACTCCCAGTTATGGTATTGACTGAGTAAGAGGAGGAAGATAAATTAGAGGACAAGCCCATGTTAAGACGCCAGAGTGAGCAGAACTATGTCCAGGCAAGAATATCTGAAAAGAATGGGGTCTTGGCTTTAGTAGCTCTAGGGAACACTTGGCCATGCCTTGTCACTATATAAGGGACAGTCTGGGTATAAGTGGGTGTGGCGAACAACATTTGCAAAGATCATGGCCATGTGAGCTCCAGAGTTCCAGGAGCACTTCATACTTTAAGATCTCTCTAACTCAACAAATTAGATTCTGGAGAAACTGTAAGTCCAGTTTGATTGACAGAATCACTTCAAAGGAATTTTCCCTTAATGAATTTTGGCCTCTGGCTTGGGACCTGTTCTTATCTCAGAGACAATTAAGCTGGGAACGCTGCCAGAATAGACTAAGTTTGAGTTGATACTATGAACTATTTTTCACCTGGATGTTTCAATAGCAATGTACTTTTATATATGTTCCTCTGAAGGTGTCTGCGATTTTTATCCTGATCTGGACAGAACAAATCCGATATGAGAAATAAAGATGGATGAATAAAGTCCTTATGTCTACGGAGGTTCTCTGTCATACATTTGGGTCCTGATTATCCCAGAGGTTCTTTTTCAAAAGGCAACCGGACTTTCTTGGTTTTTTCCTTGAAGATGTTTTGCTTCCTAGTCCAAGAAGCTTCTTCAGTTCTGGCTGGAGTCAAAACCAAGGAAGTTTCTTGGATCAAGAAGCAAAACCTCTTCAAAGGAATACCAAGAAAGCCCAGTTGCCTCTTTGGGACAATACAGTCCACAATTCAACTTTTTTGAGAAGAGCTGATGGCCAGAACATTACTATTTATGTGTCTATTTATTTTATTTGTTTGTTTGTTTTGTCAAGTACATATTGGTGGCATACAAAGATATAACAATGTTTATATACCTGATACTAGTAAAAGAGAAACATTAGGACAGGGGACAGAAGGCACACTGGTGCACTTATGCACGCCCCTTACTGACCTCTTAGGAATCGGGAGAGGTCAACAATGGACCATCTAAGGATAAAGTTTTGGGGGTTAGGTGATGATATTACAGAGTCGGGTAGTGAATTCCAGCCATTAACTACTTGGTTATTAAGATCATATTTCCTGCAATCGAGTTTAGAGCGGTTTAGAGTGGTTTACTTTACATTTGTATCTGTTGTGTGCTCATGTATTGATGTGGTTGAAGCTGAAGTAGTTGTTGACAGGAAGGACATTGCAGCAGATGATTTTATGGGCTATGCTTAGGTCATGTTTAAGGCGACATAGTTCTAAGCTTTCTAAACCTAGGATTGTAAGTCTAGTTGCGTAGGGTATTCTGTTGCGAGTGGAGGAGTAGAGAGCTCTTCTAGTACAGTATCTCTGGACACGAGTCTACAGAGAGGGGCAGCATACAAATCCAATTAATAATAATAATAATAATAATAATAATAATAATAATAATAATAATGTATTTATGTGGCCTAATTTTTGAAGGTTCATTTCTTTTTTCCTCCTTTCTAATTCCTGCTTTTCGTACTACCTTGTCTGACAAAGGTAGGTAGAAGATCTTGGTAGCAAGCTGTGTATTAAAACTGAATAAAAAGTTTATCTATTCCTCCCCCCCACCTTTATTTCTACTGTTTTCTTAATAAGACCCTTTAAAAATGAAACAAAACACAATAATATTCATTGCAGCTATTTTCTTTCCAAACTTAATTACAACTCAAGTATAATTATAGTCATTACGATGCAAGAGATTCAGATTTGATATTCTATTATGTATGCATGTTTAAATACAACATACTTTGCTCTCATTCTTTTATTCTTTATTCCTAGAATGTAGATCTATTTAGCTTGCATAAAACAAAACCGAAGCTAAAAATAATGATGTTCCACTTGCATATTGGTGTACAGTTAATTAATCTAAAGGAGAATCACCAATAAAACAAATAATTCTCCCAACACTGTCAAACTATTTACTACTATTACTACTAGTTTTTTCTCATCATTCCTATCACCCATCTCCTCTCACTTAGGACTGTATGAGTGTAACTTGTTGCTTGTATCCTTAAGATTTTTATTAATATTGATTGTTTCTCCTGCAGCCTCTTCGCTGACAGCCCGGGACGAAAGTGCTCCCAGCCAAGGGGCTGCGGGGGGGTGTTCCCGAAGCACTCCGAGAAAGCGCTCTCACAACCCCTCGCTGGGCGCGTGGTTGATGATGATGAGAAGCCGCCGCCACCGCTACGGGAGGAGCCACGCCCCAAGATGGCAGGCAGAGGAGGAGAAAACCGGACAGAGGGGCAGATCCGTTTTTCTCCTCCTCCATCTGCTGTCTTGGGGCATGGCTCCTCCCGCAGTGGTGGTGGCGGCGGCGGCTTATAATCATCATCCGCACGCACAGCGAGGCAGCTGTGAGAGTGCTTTCTCAGAGCACTTCGGGAGTGCTCTGAGAAAGCCGCCCCGAGTTTGCGGAGAGGGGCGGCATATAAATCCAATAAACCTAACCTAACCTAACCTAACGCCCCCCACCCAGCCCCTTCGCTGGGAGCACTTTTGTCCCGGGCTGTCAGCGAAGAGGCTGTAGGAGAGGCTGGGCAGGCATTCCTAAAGCGCTCCGAGAAAGCGCTTTCACAGTCACTTCACTGACAGACAGAGAAAGAGAGAGAGCAACAGACAGAGCGAGATAGAAAGGCCGGCCGCAGGAGAAGAGACTGAGGGTGGGAACGAAGGAGGCGAAAAGGAGGAGGAGGACAGAGGTGGAGGAGGCAGCTGGAGGGAGGGAGGGAGTCCCTGGAGCAGCTGGCAGTGAGCTTCAATGGACTCAGGTGGACGGCTTCCCAGATCCAAGGATCCAAAGGAAGCTCAGCTCGGGGGCGGGCCTGGAGCGTGCACTTCAGCCTTGGAGGGAAACGGAATAAGGTTGCTCATCTCTAACCTTCCCCACAATGCCAGTCGATGATCTACTGACCACTGGCACTGCTCGTTTTCTTCCACTGGCTTCCCGCTACACGATAATCATACCAACACCCACCCACCCACAAACATTCCCCGCGAGAGCTACGTGCCTTGTAACCCTTACTTTCCGGATAACCATGGTATTTCTTCATCTAAACCTTCCCAGAATGAATATTATCATATTTTCTCCTCCTCTTCCTCCTCCTCCTCCTCCTCCTCCTCCTCCTCCTCCTCCTCCCTCCATTCGGTCCTCCTCCTCCCTCCATTCAAACTAATTTGGCACATAAAGCAGTAAAAAAAACCAGAATGCACTTGAACCCAAAATACAGAGTATTCTTGAACAATTAGCTTGTGTCTAAGACAGAAGATACCCGTGCATGAAACCCCAAGGAATCTTCCCAACCTCCCAGGAAAGCACATAAAGGACTGAATTCCCAAGACCCGCCATCCAGACCCCCACACCCAAATTTTCCAAGCAGTGAGAGGTAACACGGGGATGTACATGCAAACACAGGATGACTTATCTCGAAGGACTCACCTCCCTGTGGGAAGAACTGAGAGTAAATCTCTTTGAAGGTCTCTTCATTAACAATCCCACTGGGGCACTCCTAAAAGAAGGGGCAGAGACGTGAGTGAATAACAAGCCTAGTCTCCTGCTGTCCAAGCTCGAGCTCAACCCTCCCACCAAGGATTTCAAAAGCTGAGAAGGGTCAAGAGGAACCTGCAAAAGGAATCAGACTCGGCCCAGCTCCATGATTTATTTCTTGGCAGCTCAAAGTTTGCTCCCTGCAAGTATGTATGTATGTATTGTTCTGCTTGGGTGTACTCGAATCGGAACAAAGAAGCACCCGCTCGCAGAAAAATGCAAACCAAAAACAAAACTATATTTAAGAATGGTTTGTACAAAACGAAGTCATTTTTTGTCTATTTTGGCAGTGTTCCCAGTCAAATTGGCTAACAGATAAGAAACAGCTATGGTCAGGAGCCAAATCCAATTTAGACATTCTTGAAACACACACTCAGAAATTTTCAGGTTTTCTCCAGACAGCTACACATCTGCACAATGAATTTAAAGGGAGAACAGCAGTTTGCCAGCAAAGCATTTCTGGAACCTCGGACCATTACAAACGTTGATACTCCATGCCCCTTTTCCCATAAATCCTCACTTATATAATATCTGGGCATGGTCAACTGTTTCCTAGAGATATTCAATATCTAGACTTTCTTCCATAGAGATATTCACCTTCTGGGACTTTTCCCATAAAGATATTCCTATTCCTATTTTGACCCTGGTATCTAATAGGGGCTCCTGGTCCCCAATTTCCCCCTCCTCCTCTGAGTTAATTATATGCTCTGGTTAGTAGTGTGAGATTACTGGAGCAGAAGTTATGTAGGTTTAGTTTAATAACTCTTGAAACCTTTTTGGCAATGTTGTTGCAGTGAGCTTTGGCACTTCGGCTATTTGGTAGGAGTATTCCAAGGTCTTTGACAAAGCGAGGGTATTCTACAAGGTCTTGTTTGTTTAGCTTGTATCTGTGCTGTCATTGGTTAAGGCCCCAACCCACAATCTTTTTAAGTGTGGATCCTTGCAATGTTCCCTCTAATTTTTTTCCGGTGTGGGCAGAAAAGTATAGTGTCTGAGCGGAAGTCCCTTCGGAGAGAAGTCAAAATTAATTAATTAATTTTCATGCCTGACTTTTTTCACAGATGCCACCCAAGACAACTTATTGTGTAATTATTTGGAGCTCGGTGCTGGAACAGAATAAGGTCCCTTCCCACTATGTTATTCTGTTATTTTATATTTCAATTAATATCATTATCCTCTTATAAATCCAGATAGGCCGTCATGCCTACTCCTCCTTCTTACACATTCTTCTTAAAAGAAACAAAAAGCCCTTATACAACTTTTTCCTAATTAAGAAAAAAAATTCCCTTCTTTTTTATTAAAAGAAATTAATAATAAAACAAAACCAAAATCTATTATTATTAAAACAACCAGCAAAACCAAAAACAAAACTATTAATAAATCCATGCTTTAAAATCTTCATTTCTTAAATATTTATCATAGTATTATAATAATCTAATAATACTATGAAAATCTATCTGAACACCAATGCATCAATTAATATATTTCCATATTTACTTTTCTATAATTTCATTCAATATTTCCAAGCTTAATTAATTTTCAGGCACTTGGCATTTACTATTATTAACTTTCATCAATCTTCTACATTTCCAAGTATATTTTAAATTCTTAATGCAAAGTCATAAGATCCTACAGTACATATCATAAACCCCTTATTTATCCTATGTATCTTCCATTAATTTTACCTATGTAATTCTATATACAGTGTTCCTTCGATTTTCGCGGGTTCGAACTTCGCGAAACGTCTATACCAAGGTTTTTCAAAAATATTAATTAAAAAATACTTTGTGGTTTTTTCCCCCTATACCATGGTTTTTCCCACCCGATGACATCATATGTCATTGCCAAACTTTCGTCTGCCTTTAAAAAACTTTTTTTAACAAACTTTAATAAATAAACATGGTGAGTAATAATCTAAATGGTTGCTAAGGGAATGGGAAATTGTAATTTAGGGGTTTAAAGTGTTAAGGGAAGGCTTGGGATACTGTTCATAGCCAAAAATAGTGTATTTACTTTTGCATCTCTACTTCACAGAAATTCAACTTTCACGGGCGGTCTCAGAACGCATCCCCCGCGAAAATCGAGGGAACACTGTAGTTCTAAAATTCTAATCCAATTTTAAGAATTAATACATCATAATATTAAACAACATCTAAATATATCTTTTACTATCATTGCATAGTCAATCCATATTTAATAATCAATCATCCCTCCTCAAATTTCTACTACTCTTGACAAAGGGAAGAAACCATGTTGTTTTTCAGTAGCCTGTGTTTTTCTTTTGATATTTGTTATTTTTCTTTTTAATTATAAGCTACCAACGGTTGTTACACAGCTGAGAGACATGAAAATTAAATTATATTAAGAAATTGGATGATTGATATTGTTTTGCTGATTTTAATCTGCAGTAAATAAATTTTGGTTTTTAAAAAACCCACCATATTTTGCTTCAGAGAATTTCAAAATAAAATACTGTGTGTCTAGAACAGTGACCTCGGAATGGGGCAACTCTATCAATATCAAAATGCCACTTAAATAGTTGAGCTAGTTTCAAACTAGATTTTGATTTTCTTTCTCTCCCTCTCTCTCTCTCTTTCTTCCTCTTTCTTTCTTTCTTTCTTTCTTTTCCTTTCTCTCCCTCTCTCTCTTTCTCTTTCTTCCTCTTTCTTTCTTTCCTCCCTCTCTCTTTCTTCCTCTTTCTTTCTTTATTTTCCTTTCTCTCCCCCCCTCTCTCTCTTTCTTCCTCTTTCTTTCTTTCTTTTCCTTTCTCTCCTCCCTCTCTCTTTCTTCCTCTTTCTTTATTTTCCTTCCTCTCCCTCTCTTTCTTCCTCTTTCTTTCTTTCTTTCTTTTCTTTCCTTTCTCTCTCTCTCTCTTTTCTCTTTCTTTCTCTCCCTTCCTTTCTCTCTCCCTTTTTTCTCCCCCCTTTCTTTCTCCCTCTTCTTTCCTTCCCCTCTTTCTTTTTTTTTTTGCCTACCTTTTGCAAAAGCAACCTTCTACACGAGCTCAGGCAGCAGGGCAGTGGGAGAAGAGGCGGTGCAGGTGAGGGGAAATGGCGCATTTGAAAAGCGCATGTTTGAAAAGTGTGCCGCTTCCCCGGGCAGCCGGCTTTGCCGGCCGGCGCAGGGCTAGACGTCAGCAGGCCCCTGCTGCCCTGACAGCAACCTCCAGACAGCCATGCTTGCCTTGTGCCACGGGGGGGGGGGGGGGAGCGGCCGCTTGCAAACATACTGCCTCCACTGCCTCCTCTCCCACCGCCCCGCTGCCTAAGCCTGTGTAGAAGGTCGCTTTTGCAAAAGGTAGGTTTTTGCAAAAGGTAGGCGATTGGCTCCTGGGCAGGGTTCAAAATCCGTGTGCTGAAAGCCGCTGCTAAGTGCGCCATGGCGCATTGTGCAGCTTAGCGGGAACAGTGGATCCTTGTTGGCTGGGCAATTCTAGGAGTTTCTGATGTTGAGAAACATGGCTGTACATGAAGGTAGGGTACACACCCCAGGGATAACTCTACAATTTGAATTCCAATTTCAAACTTTTTCTCAGAAACATGCACCGTAGTTATGTATAAAGCCCTTCATGGCACCTGATCAAATTATCTCAGGGACCGCCTTCTGCTGCACGAATCCCAGCGACCAGTTAGGTCCCACAGAGTGGGTCTTCTCCGGGTCCCGTCAACTAAACAATGCCGCTTGGGGGGACCCAGGGGAATAGCCTTCTCTGTGGCAGCCCCGGCCCTCTGGAACCAACTCCCCCCAGAGATTAGAATTGCCCCCACCCACCTCGCCTTTCGTAAGCTTCTTAAAACCCACCTCTGCCATCAGGCATGGGGGGATTGAGATACTCTTTCCCCCTAGGCCTTTACAATTTTATGCATGGTATGTCTGTATGTATGTTTGGTTTTTATATTAATGGGTCTTTTAATCATTTTTAGTATTGGATTATTATTGTATACTGTTTTATTATTGCTGTTAGCTGCCCTGTGTCTCTGGAGAGGGGCGGCATACAAATCCAATAAATAATAATAAAAGTAGTATATATTTTATTTATTTGCACTATACCTTGCAAAGCCTGTTTGCAAGGTTACTTTTCCATTAACGTTGTAAGGGCAAATGGTCATTGTTCAAGGCAGTTGCTAAGTGAGGACTGTCTCTCATTGATAGAGGAAAAATGCCACATTGTATTAGCAAAGAACAAGTTACTTGGACAATAAGGATTTTTTTCCCAATTGCTCACCGCCTGCTGCCTCTCCTAATTAAACCAAATTTTGCACCTCTCCAAAATCCATGTCCCTTTCTTCTCTTTGGTACCCAGATGGAGAGATGATGCTCCTTCCATTCCACCCCCCTGCCACCTTTTCCCCATCTTTCAGATTCACTCAAGCATATTAAGAACAATCACCCTGATGGATTACCCAATTACTTTAATTATGGCATTCGTTTTGCACGCAGGGCAAAATTTTGGCAACTCGTACGCAGTTCGAACTACAATCGTTCCATTGAAGTTTAAATTTATATTTTTTTAATTTAAAAAAAAGAGGCTCGTGGAGCAAAATGAAAGACTCATTATTGTGTTAATTGAAATATTACACTAATCTCAGCGGGAAAGAATCACAAAGGGTCCCTGTTAAGGATTATTTGAATATTAATGTTAAGTCGCTTTCTTGAGGATTTCAACTCTAAGCCCAAAACATGTTTTTGATACTATCTCCATCCTCTGCTATATGATATTCTTCTTTTGAAGAAATTGGCACTTTCCCTTCCATTTTCTTTAATTAGTGCTCTTGATTCCATTATGCTGCATACTATTAATTTTTTTTAAAAAAATCAACCCCAATTATCTGTTATTACCTAGAGGGGAGGTTAGAGTGCTATTAATTTAATACTTTAGCTGTTTTCAGCAGAATTAAAGACTGGTGATTGTTGCCTCAGCCAAATTTAAGAATTAATGACTGCATGCACTGCTGGGCACAAGCCAAAAATAATTACAAAAGCATATTTGACGCGATATCTCACCACTTGTGGTGATGAGTTTAGTTTAGTTTAGTTTAGTTTAATCAGATTTGTATGCCGCCCCTCTCCGCAGAATCGGGGCGGCTCACAGCAATAACAATACAATGTAAAACAAATCTAATATTTAAGTTAATTTAAAAAACACCACAAATTAAAACCAATCATACATACTAGCGTACCGTGCATAAATTTTATAAGCCTAGGGGGGAGGGAACATGTCAATTCCCCCATGCCTGACGACAGAAGTGGGTTTTAAGGAGCTTACGAAAGGCTAGGAGGGTGGGGGGCAACTCTGATATCTGGGGGGAGTTGGTTCCAAAGGGTCGGGGCCGCCACAGAGAAGGCTCTTCCCCTGGGTCCCGCCAAACGACATTGTTTAGTTGACGGGACCCGGAGAAGGCCAACTCTGTGGGACCTAACTGGTCGCTGGGATTCGTGCGGCAGAAGGCGGTCCCGGAGATATTCTGGTTCTGAGAGTTTTCAAGAGAGGGGAAGTGGGTGAGATGCCCTCCGTCCATCCTTGGATTTACAAAAAAAGTTAGCTTGGCCACTTGTTCTAGGTCAGTGGTTCTCAACCTGGGGATTGGGACCCCTTTGGGGGTCGAACGACCATTTCACAGACAAAAAGGGAAAAGACAAATTTCCCATGGTGTTAGGAAGTAAAGCTTCTATTCTGGTGCCTTAGAAACATTGAAGACTGAAGGCAGAAAAAGACCTCATGATCCATCTAGTCTGCCCTTATACTATTTTCTGTATTTTATCTTAGGATGGATATATGTTTATCCCAGGCATGTTTAAATTCAGTTACTGTGGATTTACCAACCACATCTGCTGGAAGTTTGTTCCAAGGATCTACTACTCTTTCAGTAAAATAATATTTTCTCCTGTTGCTTTCGATCTTTCCCCCAACTAACTTCAGATTGTGTCCCCTTGTTCTTGTGTTCACTTTCCTATTAAAAAGACTTCCCTCCCGGACCTTATTTAACCCTTTGACATATTTAAATGTTTCGATGATGTCCCCCCTTTTCCTTCTGTCCCTCAGGCTATACAGATTGAGTTCATGAAGTCTTTCCTGATAAGTTTTATGCTTGTTAAAAGAATCACTGCATTTGCTAAGTTAGTAACATGGTCATTGTTGTGGCCTGTTCACGTTCTGTGCAATTAGCACTGGACCCAGAGGACTCAGAGACAGTGGAGGGGTGGTAGAGGTGTCCTGTGTTCCTGGCACCCAAGACTAACAGTAAAGAGGACGTGGTGTCAGTGGCCGAAGAGCAATCAGGGCCTTCTGCACCTCCTGACTGACTCAGGAGAAGAGGAGAAGCCTCTTCTGGATGCTAGGGTGTGCAGGGCCTCTAGGAGGCAAGAGTGGTTACCCACTACTTCCTTGTAAGTAGCACTGCTGGCTACTGCGACACCCCCTCAGGCTATTTAAGGGGGAGTCATGTGTTGCTTTGGTGCAGAGGACAACGCAGTTTGTTCCAGAATCTTGTTGCAGCTCATGTCTTCGGCTTGTGTTTAAAAGAACCACATTCTTGTCTGCAGTTATTAGCTCTGAGCTTCCAGCCAACCTCTGCAAGCCTACAATATGGAACTTTGCTACAATATAGTAATTAGTGTTGTGTTTCCTATTCTTGGGACTCTGGCCAGCTGCTAAGACATTATAATCAGCGTGATGAAGCCTTGGTTAGATTTTACTCTCTTTTAAAAGAGACTCAAACCACCAAGACTTTTTGTTAGTAGTAAAACTTTTAATATTAAATCTGGTGGTGTGCATATTATTTTGGGGGGCTTGATGCTGGGACAGAACACTTTCCCCCTTTTGCTATTGTTCTGTCAGGCTCTCTGGTAGACTCCTCCCAAAAATTCACAGGTACAAATTTCAGACACACACACATTTGAAAACTCAAAACAATGTTCTTTATAATGAAAATTCACTTAAACTAAGCCCTCTTTTGGGATAGCCAAGAGCACTCGTCTCCAAACAAACTGGTAACTTGTACAAGTCCCTTATCAGTTCTGTGATACTTAGCTTGCAGCTGTGAGGCAATTCACAGTCCTTCTTCTTTCACAAAGTGAAACACACTTTGTTCTGGTTTAGTTTCAAAGCGGGGAAAAATCAGCACACAAAAGGTCAAAGTCAGTAAAGCAGTCAGGAAACACAAGGATCAGATAATCCTCCACAATGGCCAAACCCACAGGCTGCTATTTATAGCAGCCTCACTAAGCACCACAGCCCCACCCAACCACAGGTGGCCTCATTTTCTTTGATAATAATCTCTCAGTTGTTGCTGCCTATGCATCGGTCTCCGCGTGCGTGGCTGTATCATTAACTCTTGTTCTGAATCCAAGGAGGAGCTAGATAATTGATCTCCTTCTGAGCTGTCTGTCACACTCTCCTCCTCCCCTTCACTCATGTCTTCTTGGTCAGAGGAGCCTTCATCAGCAGATTCCACCGGGGGCAAAACAGGCCTGCAGCATGTGGATGTCTCCCCCACATCCACAGTCCTTGGGGCAGGAGCTGGGCCAGAGCTAATCACAACAGCTATGAACTTTTATTAAAGAAACATCCCACGTACCAATGTACTTGTGAGAATCCTTTGTAGCTTTTCTTGCCGTTCCATAATTGCGCAGCAGAAAAAAAAATTGCACTATTCTCTTTTTAAATGTGTGACTTGTTCTCTTTTTTTCTGAGTATTGTGCTACCAGCAAGTCATAAATTAACACAACATTTCTTACCCTAGATATAGACTATATGTCTATCCATCCATTTAAATCACTAAGCTAAAGAGTGAGGTTTGTTGGTTGATTTCAATTCTCCTTAAACTGCAACAATGGACATAAATGGTCCATTAAGAGGGCTGTTTTTATTTGCTGGGTTTAGCCATTGTATTTTATTGTTTCTTTTCTTCTTCTTCTTCTTCTTCTTCTTCTTCTTCTTCTTCTTCTTCTTCTTCTTCTTCATCATCATCATCATCATCATCATCATTATTATTATGTCAGTACAACACAGCAAACGAGATCATTATGCTGGATTTCGTATTTCATCACCAGTCGGGCGCTTAGGACTGCGTGATGTAGCAGTGAATTATGTTTGCCTATCCCAGTAAAGCGGCCTTTTGCAATTGACAGATGGAGATTTTGTCAATTCCAATGGTTTTCAAATGTCTGCTGAGATCCTTTGGTACTGTGCCCAGCGTGCCAAGTACCACTGGGACCACTTTCACTGGCTTATGCCAGAGTCGTTGCAGCTTTTTTTATCCACTTTGCCTTCAATCTTCTCCAAGAACTGTCCATGCAATGCTTTGTTCTGCCAACTGTCCATACGACATTGAGTTACATTTTTTCTGTACTGGTCCTTAGTTTGCTTCACCTTGAGAAGCTTCCTATTGTTGACCTCCATCAACGCTGACTCTTTGCTCCCCTTCACATAGTCAGCTAATGCATGCTTCTCTTCTTCTACTGTCTGCTTTACTTGCAAAAGTCCTCTGCCGCCTATTTTCCTTGGTAAATACAGCCTGTCAACGTCACTGCGGGGGTGTAGTTGTTGTTGTTATTATTATTATTATTATTATTATTATTATTATTATTATTATTATTTAGATTTGCATGCCGCCCTTCTCCAAAGACTCGGGGCAGCTCACAGAATAGATACAAACATAGCATGTAGCACGAATCTAATAATTTAAAGTACAACTAAAAGCCCTATTGCAATACGCAATCATACAGTCCAATCACACCGTACATTCAATTTATTGGTCTGGTTGATGGGACCTGGAGAAGGCTGGCGCTGTGGGACTTGACTGGTCGCTGGCGGTCCCAGTGGTAATCTGGTCCGATGCCGTGTAGGGCTTTGTAAGTCATCATCAATACTTTGAATTATGTCTGGAAACCAATCAGCAAACAGTCCATTCCACGGAGTGATGGAGAGACATGGGAATATCTGGGTAGACCCATGACCGCTCACGCGGCTGCATTCTGCACAATTTGAAGTTTCTGAACACTCTTCGAAGGTAGCCCCATATAGAGAGCATTGCAGTAGTTGAACCTCGAGGTGATAAGGGCGTGAGTGATTGTGAGCAAGGACTCCCTATCCAAATAGGGAGTTTTTATATGTTATAAGCCGCCCCGAGTCCTTGGAGAGGGGTGGCATGTTGGTTATGACCTTTAAAGCACTACATGGCATTGGACCAGAGTACCTCTGGAACCGCCTGCTACCGCACAAATCCCAGCGGCTGATAAGGTCCCACAGAGTTGGCCTTCTCTGGGTCCCGTCGACTAAACAATGTCGTTTGGCGGGCCCCAGGGGAAGAGCCTTCTCTGTGGTGGCCCCGGCCCTCTGGAATCAACTCCCCCCGGAGATTAGAACTGCCCCCACCCTCCTTGTCTTTCGTAAGCTACTCAAGACCCACCTATACTGCCAGTCATGGGGGAACTGAGACACCTTCCCCCAGGCTCATTATTATTTATTTTATTTTATTTATTTATTTACTGGATTTGTATGCCCCCCCCCCCTCTTATGTTTGGTATGTATGTGCTGTTTGGTTTTAATTATGATAGGGTTTTTAGTTATTTTTAATATTAGATTTGTGCCATTGTAATATTGGGTTTTTTTTGTATTATATTTTATTATAGTTATTAGAAATCTACTAATATTACAACCTACGATTAAATCTCATTAACAAAAACAATAAATATAATCCATCTAAGTCGTCACAATTCAAACGCCTGCTTGCTTGCAGGTATTACTTCTCATCTTGTTATCTCTCTCTTCTTTTTCTCTTCTCTCTCTCTTTTTTTTCCTCTTCTCTCCTCCTTTTCTCCCTTTCTACCCTTTCTTTTCCCATATTACTGTTGGATTATTAAATATTACAGCTATAAGATATTTAAATAAGAACTCTGAATATGAAATATTTATATATGGACAAATACCTGAAATGTATATACAATAATATATATAAGCTGCGATATAACAATACTGTTTATCCCACTCCCCTCCCACTTTTCTTTTCTGTAATTCCATCTCCCTTCCCCCTGTTTTATTCCTTTTTGTATAAATTAATAAAGTATATTTAAAAAAAACAAAACCAAAACATTGTAATATTGTTTTTATCGTTGTTATGAGCCGCCCCGAGTCTTCGGAGAGGGGCAGCATACAAATCTAATAAATTGATGAAATTGATGAAAATTGAAATCCAATTAATACATAAAATAAATAATAAATAAATGTGACTGAAGCCACATATTGACAAGGTGTCCGTAAGATATTTCCAATCCTGAGCATCCAACCTCTGCTTTGTGGGCAGAAATCCAGAGAAACGGAAAAACCTTCCTTCTCCTTTCTTTCCTTTTTAACTGCAAGAAACTTATCAATGGGCAGAAGATGAAAACAAAAACCCCAGGCACATGTAGAGCACATGTTTGACAGCTTGGGCAATTTAGTGTGAAGTGCTCCTTAAATAAGGCACACAGAAGAGCCGCTGGTTTGAAAGCTTAATGACAAGGGCAATCAAACTTCCAGTGTGGCCAGGAGGAAAGGATGGGAAGGCAGTTACCAAATGGAACTGTCCCACTGTGATCTTTGTCTGAGGATGATTCATCAGCCAAGCTCCAAAAGACAAAAATCACTTTCGCCAAACTCAACTCCGAAGGGGCCGAGGACCGGCTAAACTTATTTCCCAATTACAATATAAAAACAATTATTATTTGTTTCTCAACTAAACACATTTCCTCCAACTACTCAGATTCGGTACTGTTCAGCTGTAAGAAATCTCACAGTGGCTGTTAATTTGCCTCTGTGTAACAATTTTATTTATTCATTCAATTCAATTTATTCAACTGTTTTATGCCTCGGACCAGAATATCTCCAGGATCGCCTTCTACCGCACGAATCCCAGTGACCGGTTAGGTCCCACAGAGTGGGCCTTCTCCAGGTCCCGTCGACTAAACAATGTCGTTTGGCGGGACCCAGGGGAAGAGCCTTCTCTGTGGTGGCTCCAACCCTCTGGAACCAACTCCCCCCAGAGATTAGGATTGCCCCCACCCTCCTTGCCTTTCAGAAACTCCTTAAAACCCACCTCTGCCGTCAGTCAAATAATATTTTCTTACGTTGCTTCTGATCTTCCCCCCAACTAACCTCAGATTGTGACCCCTTGTTCTTGGGTTCACTTTCCTATTAAAAACACTTCCCTCCTGAACCTTATTTAACCCTTTAACACATTGAAATGTTTTGATCATGTCCCCACTTTCCCTTCTGTCCTCCAGACTATACAGATGGAGTTCATTAAGTCTTTCCTGATAAGTTTTATGCTTAAGACCTTCCACCATTTTTGTAGCCCGTCTTTGGACCCGTTCAATTTGATCCATCTCTTTGTGTAGGTGAGGCCTCCAGAACTGGACACAGTATTATTCCAAGTGGAGTCTCACCAATGCTCTATACAGCGGGATCACACACTCCCTCTTCCTGCAGCCAAGCATTCTACTCGCTTTCCCTACCACCTGACTGCACTGTTCACCCATTTTGAGACTGACAGAAATCACAACCCCTAAATCCTTCTCCTCTGAAGTTTTTGTTAACACAGAACTGCCAATTTATTATTTTATTTATTTTATTATTTAGATTTGTATGCCGCCCCTCTCTGCAGACTCTTTAAATAATAACAATAACAATAATAACAATAATAATAACAATAACAAAACAATAACAATATAATTATAATAATTATAATAATTATAATAATTATAATAATTATAATAATTACAATAATTACAATAATTACAATAATTACAATAATTACAATAATTATAATAATTACAATAATTACAATAATTGCAATAATTATAATAATTATAATAATTATAATAATTATAATAATTACAATAATTACAATAATTATAATAATTATAATAATTATAATCATCATCATCATCTACTTCCAGCAATTGATCAACTAGGGGCTGATGGATCTGATAATTGCACCTTCTCAACCTAACCGTTTTGCTACGGTGTATGAATTACAATAATAATTCCATGTAGTTTTGAAGGGCTGGTTTCAACGTAACACAATTGCAACCCGCACTCGTAGAACAGTAAGATTTGTCACAACACCGCTGAGAATCCCCAGGCTGTCATTCCCGGAAATATAACAAAATGCTCATTTTCTGCATAGAAATTGTCAAATGAAGGTAAGCATCATGAATAATAGCTTTACCACTTCGGGCTTGACAAAACTTTGGCTCCGTTGCTGCCAAGGGCAAATTGCTCACTGTCAGCTATCAGGGATCAGCTGGAACGTTTCTTAATACTTCCAACTATTTGTTATGTTAACAGCCAGCCCCAAAGAAAGAATATCCTCACAGGGCCCAACTAGATTAAAAAGGGTTTTAAATTGTCTTTTAATCATTGGATTTGTACCGTTTTTGTTGTTGGGAGCTGCTCCGAGTATTCGGAGAGGGGCGGCATACAAATCTAATTAATAATAATAATAATAATAATAATAATAATAATAATAAAGAAGAGATGAAACAATCGATCACATACTCAGCTGCTGCAAAAAGATCGCACAGACTGACTACAAGCATAGACACGATGCTGTGGCACAGATGATCCACTGGAACTTGTGCCGGAACTACCATTTACCAGTGGCAAAGAACTGGTGGGATCATAAGCCCGAAAAAGTGGTCGAAAATGAACAAACAAAACTACTGTGGGACTTCCGACTTCAGACTGACCGAATTCTGAAGCATAACACACCAGACATTGTGATCGTGGAGAAAAAGAAAGTATGGATCATCGACATCGCAATCCCAGGAGACAGCAGAATTGAGGAGAAGCAGCTAGAGAAATTAGTGAAATACGCAGATCTAAAAATCGAGCTGCAACGACTCTGGCATAAGCCTGTGAAAGTGGTCCCAGTGGTACTTGGCACGCTGGGCGCAGTGCCAAAGGATCTCAGCGGACATTTGAAAACCATCGGAATTGACAAAATCTCCAGCTGTCAATTGCAAAAGGCCGCTTTACTGGGATCGCCAAACATAATTCGCCGCTACATCACGCAGTCCTAGGTGCTTGGGAAGCGCCCGACTGGTGATGAAATACGAAATCCAGCATAGTCATCTCGTTTGCTGTGTTGTACTGACATAATAATAATAATAATAATAATAATAATAATAATAATAATAATAATAATAATAATAATAAAAAATGCTCATACAACCATTAGACAGAGCCTTGGTTCCTTTCTGAATCATATTCAAAGATATGCTGTCATTCATCCCAGAGGTTTTGACTGGTCTGAATCTCTTTCCAGCTTTGGTATCCCTGTTTTGGGGCTACCCCTGAAAAGCATTTGGAGGCTACAACTGGTCCAGAACGCAGCTGCGTGAGCTATTGTGGGTGTACCGAGGTACACCTACCGGTACATCAAACCAACTCTTCATGAGCTGAACTGGCTCCCAATCAGTCTCCGGTCACAATTCAAGGTGTTGGTTATCACCTTTAAAGCACTACATGGCTTAGGACCAGACTATCTTCAGGGCTGCTTTCTACTGCTCAGCTCCCAGTGGCTGATAAGGGCCCAGAAGGCTGTTCTTTCTTTCTTTCTTTCTTTCTTTCTTTCTTTCTTTCTTTCTCTCTCTCTCTCTCTCTTCCTTCCTTCCTTCCTTGCTTCTTTCTTTCCTTCTTTCCTTCTTTCTTTCTTTCCTTCCTTCCTTCCTTGCTTCTTTCTTTCTTTCTTTCCTTCCTTCCTTGCTTCTTTCTTTCTTTCCTTCTTTCTTTCTTTCCTTCCTTCCTTCCTTGCTTCTTTCTTTCTTTCCTTCCTTCCTTGCTTCTTTCTTTCTTTCCTTCCTTCCTTGCTTCTTTCTTTCCTTCCTTCCTTGCTTCTTTCCTTCCTTCCTTCTTTCTTTCTTTCTTTCTTTCTTTCCTTCCTTCCTTCCTTCTTTCTTTCTTTTTCCTTCCTTCCTTCCTTGCTTCTTTCTTTCTTTCCTCCCTTCCTTCCTTGCTTCTTTCTTTCTTTCTTTCTTTCCTTCCTTGCTTCTTTCTTTCTTTCTTTCTTTCTTTCTGTCTCTCTTTCTTTCTTTTTCTTGTTTATTTATTTGTTTGTTTGTTTGTTTGTTTATTGGATTTGTATGCCGCCCCTCTCCGTAAACTCGGGGCGGCTAACAACAGTAATAAAAACACCATATAACAATCCAATATTAAAGTAGTTAAAAACCCTTATTATAAAACCAAACATACATACAGAAGTACCATGCATAAAATTGTAAAGGCCTAGGGGGAAAGTGTATCTCAGTTCCCCCATGCCTGGCGGCAGAGGTGGGTTTTAAAAGCTTACGAAAGGCAAGGAGGGTGGGGGCAATTCTAATCTTTGGGGGGAGTTGGCCTTCTCTGGGTCCCGTCAGCCAAACTGACGGGCCTTCTCTGTAGCAACTCCGGGTCCCTGGAAACATCTACCTCCTGGAATTCATACTTCCCCCACACAACTGGCCTTCCAGAAAGCTGTAAAGACCTGGCTTTTCCGGCAGGCCTGAGGCCTAGGGCCATTGATCAAATGAGGTATCATCTAGATCTGGTCACATGCATGGTTTTAATAAGGGTTATAAATTATCTTTTTAAATTGTTCTTTTAGATATTGTTCTCTTTGTTGTAAGCTGCCCAGAATCCTTAGAGAGTTGGGTGGCATATAAATTAAACAAACAAACAAACAAACAAACAAACAAACAAACAAGCAAGCAAACAAAAATAAATACATAAGTTTTGAGAGAAGAAGAAAAAGCTGGTCTAATTCACTTGGGATGCAGGTGGGTCCTTCCTTCCCTCCTTCCTTCCTTCCTTCCTTCCTTCCTTCCTTCCTTCCTTCCTTCCTTCCTTCCTTCCTTCCTTCTTTTTTATTTTTATTTTTTTAATAATTTTTAACAATTTTATATTACACACAACATATAACAGTGCATAGTGAAATGTGCCCACCACCCAGACATACACACATTCCCCACCACCAAATTGGGGTGTTTCTTGTATAGTCCACTTGACCCAAGAGCAATATATCTATTTACATATTATAGAGTGATTCCAATTTATTTCTTGTAGCTTGGTCTCGGATTCTGTTCGTCATATATCGTCTTACCTTGTCCCACCATACCATCAGTTGTCCCAACTCAGTTTCATTTTCCGAATTTATCCTTTTATCCATAATTTCAAATTGAATATGGTCCACCATGTACCTCTACCAATTTTGCATTGTCCATTTTGTCGCATCCTTCCAACCCAAAACTATTACTGCCTGAGCGCTTTCTATTGCTGCTTTTTTTTATTTCTCTAAATTCTCCCATCGCATTGCTTTTAACTAGTATTAGTACTAGTGCTTTTAACTGGTACTAGTACTTCCTTCCTTCCTTCCATCCTTCCTTCCTTCCTTCCATCCATCCTTCCTTCCTTCCTTCCTTCCATCCTTCCTTCCTTCCATCCTTCCTTCCTTCCTTCCATCCTTCCTTCCTTCCTTCCATCCATCCTTCCTTCCATCCTTCCTTCCTTCCATCCTTCCTTCCTTCCTTCCTTCCTTCCATCCTTCCTTCCATCCTTCCTTCCTTCCATCCTTCCTTCCTTCCATCCTTCCTTCCTTCCTTCCTTCTTTCCTTCCTTCCTTCCATCCTTCCTTCCTTCTTTCCTTCCTGCCTTCCATCCTTCCTTTCATCCTTCCTTCCATCCTTCCTTCTTTCCTTCCTTCCTTCCTTCCATCCTTCCTTCTTTCCTTCCTTCCTTCCTTCCTCCCTCCCTCCCTCCCTCTCCCCCTCCCTTCCTTAACCAACCATGGCCAGGAAACAAATCATTATCATTACTGAATGTTTTAGTTGCGAAATAGGCATCACCTTCTAATTGTACAGTCCCCCCAAATATTTCTGTAATTTCCCAATTATTCTTAGGAATTTGGGGGACACTTACATTTTTGAACCCCCGATACAGAATCTGAAGCTCCTTCTTTGTGAATTTGCTCTGTGCTTCCAGGAGTTCCAGGGCTTCGGGTCGGTGTCGCACTGTGGCCATTTCGATTTCATCTTCGACGCTGTCTAAGAAACCAAAGCAAAAAAAGGAAAGATTACCAAGAAGGAATCCAGTCATGGCAAAAAATAGATCTCCAATCATGACCATGTCAGCTGGGGGAAAAGAAAAGAGACCTGGTAGGTTAGACACACCAAGTTCATCAATGAAAAGCAACACCTGACAATAATTCCAGCTCTTTGCAATTGGCCATTCATTCATAATTCATATACAATGTCAGCAATAGGACTGGGTTGGTTATGTAGAATAACTCATGATTTCCTCCCCTCCAATCCCATAGTTCAGGGGTCTTCAACCTTGGCAACATTAAGACTTGCGGAATTCAACTCCCTGAGTTCCTCAACAAGCAAGCAAGCTGTTGTGGCTGGTCTATGTCCTGCTCAGCTGATCACGGATTTCAAAGACTGAGAGATGGATATTTATTGGTATCCTAAACCAGTGTTCTTGGAAACCCGAGTCTGAAAGTGAAGAGGATGAGGAGCTAGAGAGGAAAAGCCAATCAGAGACTGTGGTACCCCCAGAGGTGTTGTTGAGTGACTCAGGGGACAATGACAAACTACTTATAGACGCAAGAGTGAGCAGAACCATGTCCAGACAGGATTATTTTAGAAGGAAGAGGTTTGGGTGTGAATAGCTCTATAGAACATTTGGCCATGCCTTGTGACTATATAAGGGAGAGTCTCATGAGAAGTCAGTGTGATGGACAACGTTCCAATAATGGCCGGGTGTGAGCTCCAGGGTCTAAAGAGCATTTCTGCCTTAAGACAGCTTTAAATCATGCAATCTGCTTCTTTGGAGAGGCTATGGGAATGTGTGAATTTGGTTGATTGATAGAATCACTTCAAAGAGACTGTTCTAATGAGCTTTTGGATTCCAGCCTGAGACTTTTCTTATCTGAGAGTCATTCATCTGGGAACACTGCCAGAATGCACAAAATATTCCTTTGACTATTAACCATTTTATATCTTGATGTTTTGTTTTCTTTTAATTTTTTAATAAAAGATTTTATTGAGATATTTAACCCACATATACAAACTTCACATAATCATAATGTAAAAATAATAGAATCATAATGTAATCATAATGTAAAAATAATAGAAGGAAAACATAAAGAAAACAAAAAAACTACCCAAAACCAAAAAAATTAAAATATAAAAAAAATAACCCCACCAAAAAAATAATAAGAAAAAAGGAAAAAAGGTTCTGTTAAAAACGAAACAACCCATTTCTCTCGAAACTTCCAAATCTTCAGCATAAATTCTTGATAATCTTATGTAGTTTTACATATCGTTATTTAATCTATCCTAGTACTATGTCTCTGCTTTATCTATCCTAAAAATCGTCGGTCAGATTTTATACTTATGATGTTAATCACATTGATATTTAATTCGCACTTATCTCTACTCCATTGTACATTTCTAAGAATTTATATAACCTCTATACTACTAATCTCACCTTGATGTTTTTAAAGCAATATATATCATTGTTATACTGTCCCTTGAGTGGGTGCTTTAATTACCACCGGTGAATCATTTAGAATCTAGACAGAACACAAGCTGGCTAAGAAATTTTGGGAGTTGAAATTCAACATTTAGGCAAGAAGAACAAAATGCACAGATACAGTATATAAGGTCCATTGCTCAACAGTAGCAACTGCGAGAGGGATCTTGGAGTCCTAGTGGACAACCATTTAAATAGGAGCCAGCTGTGTGCAGCAGCTGCCGAAAAAGCCAACACAGTTGTGGGCTGCATTAACAGAGGGAGAGAATCAAGATCACGTGAAGTGTTAATGCCACTTTATAAGGCCTTATGATAAGGCCACACTTGGAATACAGCATTCAGTTTTGGTCGCCACAATGCAAAAAAGGATGTTGAGACTCTAGAAAGAGTGCAGAGAAGAGCAACCAAGAGGATTAGGGGACTAGAGGCTAAAACATTATGAAGAACAGTTACAGGAACTGGACGTGGCTAATTTGATGAAAAGAAGGACCAGGGGAGACATGATAGCAGCCTTACAATATCTCAGGGCCTGCTACAAAGAAGAAGGAGTCAACCTATTCTCTAAAGCAGTGTTTCCCAACCTTGGCAACTTGAAGATATCTGGACTTCAACTCCCAGAATTCCCCAGCCAGCATTCAGTGGCTGGGGAATTCTGGGAGTTGAAGTCCAAATATCTTCAAGTTGCCAAGGTTGAGAAACACTGCTCTAAAGCACCTGAGGGTAGAACAAGAAGCAATGGATGGAAACTCAACAAGGAGAAAAGCAACTTAGAACTAGGGAGAAATTTCCTGACAGTCAGAACAATTGATCCGTGGAACAGCTTGCCTCCAGAAGTTGTGAATACTCCAACACTGGAAGTTTTAAAGAAGATGTTGGCTAGCCATCTGTCTGAAGTTGTGTAGGGTTTCCTGCCTAAGCAGGGGGTTGAACTGGAAGACCTCCAAGGTCCACTTGGAAAATCCACAAAGCAGTTCTGACATGGTTGTCTCAACACCTCTTTACTCCTATGTTTTGCAAAGCCAATCGGGTGTGTTTATTCCGCTCGCAATCAGTCAACCAATCCCTCTCTCAACCCCTTTGCTCTACTCTCGGTGACCTCCTAGGGAGCACAACTCTGCCATCGTTTTCGTACCAGGTTCATTAAAAATAATTTTCACAGCATTGTTTAGATTTCCCATTTCAACAAAATAATATATTCATTTTAAACATCCAGGGTGGAATAGCCCAGAGGAAAAAAAATCCAAACCAAATTATTATTATTATTTTTTTTTTCTTCCTGGGTCTTCACGCATACATTATGAAATATACAACAGGCATTTATTTTCAATAAGACCTTTGCAAACTTAAGAACTGATAACTTTTGTTTTAATAGCAACTGAGATTGTGAAGGTGGTTTCTACATTTTTTTATTTTTTTAGCATTGGTATATAATTGCAGCCTAGCAAATGTCAAGGGAGATCCCATGGAATGCGAGAAAACTCTTGTAGGAACAAGTTCAATTCTCTCTCTCGGTATATTTCTCAAATAAAGACAGATTCCTGGGCCTAGAAGTTGGAGAAGTTTATCAACTGTATCGACCTGTCCAGTTTATTTCTCTTCCTATTAAAATGATAGATGTTGTCTGAGACTTTAGACACGCACAGCAGGCCAATTGGAATAGAAAAACCAGTATGCTAGGATTGGAGGACCTAGCCTGTCTCCTCAAATATCTTCTAGTCCAGCCTTCTGCTCATCGGGAAACACTATAACATTTCAGACAAATCCTTGTCTGGTCTCTTCTTAAAAGTCTCAAGTGTTGGAGCAATCACAACTTCTGGAGGGAAGTAGTTCCACTGATTAATTGTCCTGATTCTCAGGAAATTTCTGCTTAGTTCTAGGTTCCTTCTCTCCTTGTGGAGTTTCCATCTATTGATTCTTGCCTTCAGGGGCTTTGAAAAATATCTTCTTTGTGTAAACCCCCTTCCTTCCTTCCTTCCTTCCTTCCTTCCTTCCTTCCTTCCTTCCTTCCTTCCTTCCTCCCTCCCTCCCTCTTTCCCTCCTTCCTTCCTCCCTCCCTCCCTCCTTCCTTATTTCCTTCCTCCCTTCCTCCCTCCCTCCTTCTTTCCTTCCTTCCTCCCTTCCTCCCTCCTTCCCTCCTTCCTTATTTCCTCCCTCCCTCCCTCCCTCCCTTCATCTCCCCTTGGGGGCAAGAGGCTGATTCCGTAAACCACTTAGAGAGGGCTATTAAAGCATTGTGAAGCGGTATATAAGTCTAAATGCTATTGCTATTAAAGTGGCCAAGTTTGGAGACTCCTGTTCTGGAGGGCAAGAACACCCTATCTACCGTGTGCTTCACACAGCCCTAATATTGCATCCCTAAATATTAATCATCCCACGTTGTAGAGTTGCATGCTAACTAATCCAATTTTTTAAAAAAACAAAACCCCAAGCCTTTTTAGAAATGTGCCCAATTTAAATATCTCTAATTTGCATTTGAGAATTAAATCTTTTTGGGTTTTTTTTAAGGAAAAGAAGTGGCAAGCAGGGCTGCTCAATATTCAAGAGCCTTAACCGACTCCAATTTTCAAGCCGTGATAAACAGGCGGTGAGCATTTGCTAAAACCTGTCATGCAAACTGTATCCCAGGCAAAGCATTTTGGCGTGGAGGGGAGAAGAGAGAGAAGGGAGAGAGCTTATGCGCCACTAATTTATAGCTTTAAATTTTGTTCCTGACAATTTAAATGAAAGGGCTTCCAACCGCATTTCATTAAAAGATTATTTGATCACTGTGGATTCTGTTCCTTATTTAATTCTCTACAGAGCACATTTGATTCTTCTGCGCACCAAGAAAAACTGTCTGTAAGATATATTATTCCTGTGCTATATTAAGGTATTATCTTCGTAAGCTCTCTATGCTGAGTGTTGTTTTTAAAACTTGGCTTCCCGCTATTATAAGATTAATGAAAGTAGGGTAATTTATTCCACCTTTTTTTTTTTTCATAACGAATGAAATCAATTTAATTACGGCAAATGACCATCAAAGTAAAAAAGGAACAAACACAATAAAGAAAGTCAAACCATCTAAAGGAGGGGTGGGCAATTAATTTTGCCATAGGGCTGCATGAGAAATTGGGATGGTTTTAGAGGACCGGACTAATATAATTAATTCAGTTCACCCAATACTGTATATTATTGGGTAGAACTGAGTTAATTATATTATAATTATAAATTATAATTATATATTATTATATTATATTATATATTATTATATTATATTATATTATATTATATTATATTACATTACATTATATTATATAGTTATATATTATATCTTGAACACCTGGTTCTTATCTAGAAAAGTTATATATTATGTTATATTATATATTATAATTATATTATAATTATAAATTAATTGCCCACCCCTGGTATATAGTATACATATGCTGGTAACAGATGCTAAATGAAAAAAGCTGAAATCATTTGGCCATTATCACTTCCCTATAATTCCAAATTATGAAACATTATGACCCTGGAAAGTTCCTTTATCCAATTTTAAGTTAATAATTCATTCAATTCATATAATGCTACCTGATTATTTCATTTTTTTTTTAAAAACCTAAAGTTGTCTAGTTTCTTTCTACTTCTATTTTTATCTATCAAGGAACTTGTTTGCTTTCCATAAAAGGGGAGAGAGATTCATATTTAATAGTTTTATATTTCCAGAGTAATACCATTTCTCCTTCCTTCCTTCCTTCCTTCCTTCCTTCCTTCCTTTCTCCCTCCCTCCATTTCTCCTTCCTCCCTCCCTCCCTCCCTCCCTCCATTTCTCCTTCCTCCCTCCCTCCCTCCATTTCTCCTTCCTTCCTTCCTCCCTCCCTCCCTCCATTTCTCCTTCCTTCCTTCCTCTCTTCCCTCCCTCCTTCCCTTCTCTCACCCCTCCCTCCCTCTCTTCCTTCCCATCCTCCTTCCTTCCCTCCATTCTCAGTCTTCCAATTCTCTCCCTGCTCCCCAACCTGATTTCGCCCTACTGGGGGTGGAAGAAGAGGAGGAGGAGGAGGGGGAGGAGGGGGAGGAAGAGGGGGAAGGGGAACAGGGAGGAAGAGGAGGAGGAGAAGGAGAAGAGGAGGAGGAGGAGTAAGAGGGGAAGGAGAAGGAGGAGGAGGAGGAGGAGAAGAATGCATTTACCTCTCCGGGGACTAGTTAAGAGGGCTTAAACTGAAATCCACCCACAAGCTCCTCTTTTAACTTTCTGAATTGGATTCCACATTGCAACTTTTACCCTCCCAAAAAAAAAAAAAATCTACACTCCACCTTAGCATAATAGTACACATTAGAAGAAATTATACTAATTTCTGCAAGACGTATTATTATAGTGATTTCCGGAATGTGATATTATCTTGTCAAGAACGCAAGGATTTCAAAGTTAGAAGGACGAAAGAGCTGGGAGCAGGATGCGGTAGTATAGTTTGGTAGAAGACTTAGCGACGGGCACAGAGGAGGGGCAAATATAGGAGGTCCCCCGAGAGCACGAAAAACAGGTGGCAGTTTGCAAAACGGGAGACTTCTCTCACTGAAGAAAAGGGGGTGGAATTCGAATTAGGAGTCAGGAAACAGATCTGTGCTCAGAGATATTTCTATGCCTGGGAAAATGCCAAAGAAGTTTTGGAAGTACATCTCTCTATTTGTTTATTAATTAATTAGTTAGTTAGTTTGTTTGTTTATCAAACATGGGATAGTAATAATTTGTAAAAACATAACATAAGTAAAAAGTAATGATAAAAGAGGATAGTAGGATAGGGATGGTAGGCATAGTGGTGCGCTTATGCACGCCCCTTACAGACCTCTTAGAAACAGGGAGGGGTCGATTGTAGTCAGTCTAAGGGTAAAGATTTTGGGGTTTGGGGAAGAATCCCAGCGACCGGTTAGGTCCCACAGAGTTGGCCTTCTCCGGGTCCCGTCGACTAAGCAATGTTGTTTGGTGGGACCCAGGAGAAGAGCCTTCTCTGTGGCGGCCCCGACCCTCTGGAACCAGCTCCCCCCAGATACCAGAGTTGCCCCCACCCTCCTTGCCTTTCGCAAGCTCCTTAAAACCCACCTCTGTCGTCAGGCATGGGGGAATTGAAATTTTCCCTTCCCCCTAGGCTTATAGAATTTATACATGGTATGCTTGTATGTATGAGTGGTTCTTTAAATTGGGGTTTTTAAGATTGTTTTTAATATTAGATTTGTTTACATTGTCTTTTTATATTGTTGTTAGCTGCCCCGAGTCTTCAGATAAGGGCGGCATACAAATAAATAAATGAATGAATGAATGAATGAAGAAAGAAAGAAAGAAAGAAAGAAAGAAAGAAAGAAAGAAAGAAAGAAAGAAACCACAAAGTCAGGTAGGGCATTCCAGGCATTGATCACTCTGTTGCTGAAGTCGTATTTTTTACAGTCGAGTTTGGAGCCGTTTACATTTGGTTTGAATCTATTATGTGCTCATGTATTGCTGCAGTTGAAGCTGAAGTAGTCATTAACAGGAAGGATATTTTGGTCTATGATTGTATGAACTGCATTTAGATCAGATCGGCGGGCGATGTAGTTGTAAATTGTCTAATCCCAGTATTTCAAGTCTAGTGGAAAAAAGGTATTTCATTGTGAGTGGAGGAGTGGAGGACTCTTCTTGTGAAATATTTCTGGACTCTCTCAATTGTGTTGATGTCTAACATGCAATGCGGGTTCCAGACAGGTGAGCTTCTATTCTATTTATTTTATTTTATTTATTTATTTATTTATTTATTTTGTCCGATACACAATGAGGGAGTGGGTATATATCTAAATACACATAGTAAAATACATGATGAAGGTTATAGAGGAGATACTCATAGTAAAATATAGCTAAGAAATAATACAAAAGATGATATAGTAATAGAACATATCAATGAAAGAATAGAAGAAGAGATATAGGAATAGAAGAAAGGTATGGGAGATATAGGAGAGCAATAGGACAGGGGATGGAAGGCACTCTAGTGCACTTGTCCTTGCCCCTTACTGACCTCTTAGGAATCTGGATAGGTCAACCGTAGGTAATCTAAGGGTAAAGTGTTGGGGGTTTGGGGATGACACTATGGGGTCCGGTAATGAGTTCCACGCTTCAACAACTCGGCTACTGAAGTCATATTTTTTACAGTCAAGTTTGGAGCGGTTAATATTAAGTTTAAATCTGTCGTGTGCTCTTGTGTTGTTGTGGTTGAAGCTGAAGTAGTCGCCGACAGACAGGACGTTGCAGCATATGATCTTGTGGGCGATACTTAAATCTTGTTTAAGGCAAATTCTGACAAATGTTTTGTAAGCTCTGGTTAGCAGTATAATATTGCCAGAGAAGAAGCTGTGTAAGATTAAGTTAACAACTCTTAGTGCCTTTTTGGCAATGTTGTTTTCAGCCAAAAGCATTTGTGCCACCCGAGCGATGGACAATAGTTTCGATCTTGATTGCCTGTAAGATCCTGCCGATGATTCATGCTGGAATGGAAGCGATATCAGGATAATTTTGTCCCCTGTCATAGTAAAGAGGTGTCAATTTTCCTTCTTTCATCTCACACCTGCTCTTCAGTCAAACTCTAACTGCCTCCAGCACAGCAGTAAGTCGAAATAATGTTTCCCCTGAGAATAATTCTTCTACTTCAAGCAAAGCTGCCAAGGGCTTCATCCTTTAAGCAGGAAGACGGAGTGAGGCAGTTAAAGCTACGGTAAATAAAAATTTCCAGAGTCTATGCCAAATGTTGTCTTGCCCTGCTCGCTCCCATTTAGACCACTGCAAAATACATAGTTTGAGCCTATCAAGGTCTAGGAAGCTTACAGCTACGACGCCTTAAACATGATCTAAGTATTGCCCACAAGATCATACGCTGCAACATCCTGCCTGTCAACGACTACTTCAGCTTCAACCACAACAACACTGGAGCACACACCAGATACAAGCTTAATATTAACCGCTCCAAGTAGGACTGTAAAAAATACGACTTTAGTAATCGAGTTGTCGAAGCGTGGAACTCATTACCGGATTCTGTAGTAACCCCCAACATTTTACCCTTAGACTATATACGGTTGACCTCTCGGGATTCCTAAGAGGTCAGTAAGGGGCGTGCATAAGTGCACCAGCGTGCCTCCCGTCCCCTGTCTCCAATTGTCTCTCCTTATCTCCTTTATCTTTTCTTCCTTTCAAATTTGTTCACCTATACTTTTCATTGTAGCAACCCATCACAGCCTGTGAAGCCCCAAGCTGAACCTGGCAGGCCTGGTGGTACATTCCAGGAATCATGCAGTTTAAATACAAAAAAAAAAAAAGCTTTTTGATGAGAAAAGAAAGAAAGAAAGAAAGAAAGAAAGAGACACAGAGAGAGAGAGAGATAGAAAGAGAGAGAGAAAGAGAGAGAGAGAGAAAGAGAGAGAGAAAAAAGAGAAAGAAAGAAAGAGACACACAGAGAGAGAGAGAGAAAGAAAGAGAGAGAAAAAAGAGAGAGAGAAAGAGAGAGAGAAAGAAAGAAAGAGATAAAGAAAGAGAGAGAGAGAAATGAGAGAGAAAGAAAGAAAGAAGGAAAGAAAGGAGAGGGAGGGAGAGAGATTGTTAGAATGTCTAGGTAATATATTAAACCTTCAACAAACTTTAAGCTGAGTAATTGTAGCAATGAGGGTTAGTCAGTCAATGAATCAGTACAAAATAGAACAATATTATTATAAACAGATAGGCAAATAAACAATATTAGTTACACAGTCCAATATCATACAGCTATAATCCTAATAATGGTTTACAAAAACCAGGCTATCACACACAGCAAAATATACACATATAAATCTCTCTAGTATAAAGTCCCCCAAGAGGAACATCGTTGGCTCCCTCTTATGGCCAACCAGCAAATGACACTTAAAGGTACAGTCTTAGACTTACATTGTTAGCTTCTGTATTGCAACACCCAACATAGTTACATATAGTATACTAACAGAGAGAAAGAGAAAGAAAAAGAGAGAAAGAAAGTAAGAGAGAGAGAGAAAGAGAGAGAGAGAGAGAAAGAAAGAAAGAAAAAGAGAGAAAGAAATAAATAAAAAGAGAGAGAAAGAAAAAGAAAGAAAAAGAGAGAGAGAGAAAGAAAAAGAAAGAAAGAAAAAGAGAGAGAAAGAGAAAGAAAAAAAGAGAGAAAGAAAGTAAAAGAGAGAGAGAAAGAGAGAGAGAAAAAGAAAGAAAGAGAAAGAAAGAAAAGAGAGAGAGAAAGAAAGAAAAAGAAAGGAAGAAAAAGAGAGAGAGAAAGAAAAAGAAAGAAAGAAAAAGAGAGAGAAAGAGAAAGAAAGAAAGAAAGAAAAAGAGAGAGAAAGAAAAAGAAAGAAAGAAAAAGAGAGAGCGAGAGAAAGAAAGAAAGAAAAAAAGAGAGAAAGAAAGTAAAAGAGAGAGAGAAATAGAGAGAGAAAAAGAAAGAAAGAGAAATAAAGAAAAGAGAGAGAGAAAAAAAGAAAAAGAAAGAAAAAGAGAGAGAGAGAAAGAAAGAAAGTAAAAGAGAGAGAGAAAGAGAGAGAGAAAAAGAAAAACAGAGAAAGAAAGAAAAGAGAGAGAGAAAAAAAGAAAAAGAAAGAAAAAGAGAGAGAGAAAAAGAAAAAAAGAGAGAGAAGGAAAGAAAGAAAAGAGAGAAAGAGAGAAAGGAAGAAAAAGAGAGAGAAAGGAAGGAAGAAAAGGGTGGGGAAAAAAACTTGCTTTGAATGGCAGGAGTGGTCGATCTGGAAGACGAACAGCGCAAGAGCTTCATGAGCCGCTCTTTAATGCTGTGTTTCGAATTGCTCGGGCTGTAGAAGAAACCTAGAAGATACACCACCAAGGCCAAGTTTAGGTTAGAAAAAAGACACAACGACAGGTGGACAATTGACACACTTGCCCCTGCGAGACCCAATTGCAAGCAGGAGAACATTCCCAGTTGGGTAAGAAATCGTGTAAGGACTGCTGGGATTCACTTAACATAGAAAAGTCACAAAACGGGGCAAAACTCACTTAGGGACACGAAGTCCTGGGCCCAAATTGTGGTCATAAGCCCAGGACTACCTGCGGGAAAAGAAATTCACCTTTTCCCCGCTAGAGAATGGCATCAAACAGGGTGCCTGTTATTTAGTCAGAAACCCTAACAACCGGCTGGTATATTGTTTTGCTTTTCCTTGTTGATGGAGCAATTCCATTATTATAGAAACATAGAAACATAGAAGACTGACGGCAGAAAAAGACCTCATGGTCCATCTAGTCTACCCTTATACTATGTCCTGTGTTTTATCTTACAATGGATATATGTTTATCCCAGGCATGTTTAAATTCAGTTACTGTGGATTTACCAACCACGTCTGCTGGAAGTTTGTTGCAAGGATCTACTACTCTTTCAGTAAAATAATATTTTCTCATTTTGCCTTTGATCTTTCCCCCAACTAACTTCAGATTGTGTCAACTTGTTCTTGTGTTCACTTTCCTATTAAAAACACTTCCCTCCTGGACCTTATTTAACACTTTAACATATTTAAATGTTTCGATCATGTCCCCCCTTTTCCTTCTGTCCTCCAGACTATACAGATTGAGTTCATTAAGTCTTTCCTGATACGTTTTATGCTTAAGACCTTCCACCATTCTTGTAGCCCGTCTTTGGACCCGTTCAATTTTGTCAATATCTTTTTGTAGGTGAGGTCTCCAGAACTGAACCCAGTATTCCAAATGTGGTCTCACCAGCGCTCTATATAAGGGGATCACAATCTCCCTCTTCCTGCTTGTTATACCTCTAGCTATGCAGCCAAGCATCCTACTTGCTTTTCCTACTGCCCAACCACACTGCTCACCCATTTTGAGACTGTCAGAAATCACTACCCCTAAATCCTTCTCTTCTGAAGTTTTTGCTAACACAGAACTGCCAATGCAATACTCAGATTGAGGATTCCTTTTCCCCAAGTGCATTATTTTACATTTGGAAACATTAAACTGCAGTTTCCATTGCTTTGACCATTTATCTAGTAAAGCTAAATCATTTACCATATTACAGACCCCTCCAGGAATAATAATAATAATAATAATAATAATAATTATTATTATTATTATTATTATTATTATTATTATTATTATTATTATTATTATTATTATTCCTGGAGGGGTCTGTAATATGGTAGTAATAATAATAATAATAATAATAATAATTATTATTATTATTATTATTATTATTATTATTATTATTTCATTATTATTATTTTGGAAATTCTTAATCAATGAGACTTCTGTGTGTATGCATGTGTTTCCTGAGCAAACCACACAGTAAGCTTTCATGTTGCTTCTTTTAGTCATTAGAAAACTCAAATAAAAGTAATGGAATGCCCAGGATAGAGAACCAAAATGACAAACATAATTATCATATTTTGTGTTAGCAAAAACTTCAGAAGAGAAGGATTTAGGGGTAGTGATTTCTGACAGTCTCCAAATGGGTGAGCAGTGTGGTCGGGCAGTAGGGAAAGCAAGTAGGATGCTTGGCTGCACAGCTAGAGGTATAACAAGCAGGAAGAGGGAGATTGTGATCCCGCTATGTAGAGCGCTGGTGAGACCACAATTCCCTCAACACTGTCAAACTTTTTACTAAGTCTGCACTTCTATTTCTACCAGGTTTTTTTTCTCATAATTCCTATCATCCTTTTCCTCCCACTTAGGACTGTATGGCTGTCACTTGTTACTTGTATCCTAAGATTTTTATTAATATGGATTGTTTCTTCATTGCTTATTTGACCCCTATGACAATTGTTAAGTGTTGTACCACATGATTCTTGACAAATGTATCTTTTTTCTTTTATGTACGCTGAGAGCATATGCATCAAGACAAATTCCTTTTGTGTTCAGTCTCACTTGGCCAATAAAATTCTATTCTATTCTATTCCATTCCATTCCATTCCATTCCATTCCGCAGTCTGCATTGGTTGCCGATCAATTTCCGGTCACAATTCAAAGTGTTGGTTATGACCTTTAAAGCCCTTCATGGCATCGGACCAGAATATCTCCGAGACCGCCTTCTGCCGCACGAATCCCAGCGACCGATTATGTCCCACAGAGTTGGCCTTCTCCGGGTCCCGTCAACTAAACAATGTCAGTTGGCGGGCCCCAGGGGAAGAGCCTTCTCTGTGGCAGCCCCGACTCTCTGGAACCAGTTCCCCCCAGAGATTAGAACTGCCCCTACCCTCCTCGCCTTTCGCAAACTCCTTAAAACCCACCTTTGTCGTCAGGCATGGGGGAACTGAGATATCTCCCCCGGGCCCATACAATTTATGTATGGTATGTTTGTGTGTATGTCTGTTTAATAATGGGTTTTTTAAAAATATTTTATATTGTAAATTATTAGATTTGTTATAAACTGTTTTTATTGTGTTGTGAGCCGCCCCGAGTCTACGGAAAGGGGCGGCATACAAATCTAATAAATAATAATAATAATAATAATAATAATTCCATTCCATTCTATTCTATCCTTATGAACTACTTCAGCTCTGCCCCTTTGATTTTCCCCAAGGAAAACATGGTTGCCATATTTTTGGGTGAAGAATGGAGTCAGTGTAAAATTTTATTTGCCCACATTTTTTTCCCTTTTCCACCTTGGAGATTTCCAGATATGTCCTGGATCATTTTCTCAGCCACACTAAATAGAGCGTTTGGCAGGAATACGGAGCTCTGGGGCACAATATTGGCTTATCTGACTTCCCTCCAATGGCCTCCTCTGTGTTTCTCTCCCTCCTTTCATGGATTTATTCCGCGAGCAGACTTTCTGCCATAAATCCTGCTTTGTTTTATGTGCCGTTGCTGGAATGACAGCTGCTTCTGCCTAAATCACGTCCAGAGGAGGACACTAGACAAAAGCAACAGTCGGGATGTCTTCTCGGGAGACGCTTCTTGGCCTCCTGTGAATCAGCCCGTATTTCAAAATCACCCGCGGATGACTGCACTCCATCGGCTGAGAAAAAAAAAACACCATTTAAAGTTCACACATTAGACGCTAGTTTCCACACACAGGACGCCCTGGTAGGTAGACGGGGAGAAAATTATATATATTCTCTTTTGATGTTGGGAAAAAGCATAAGCTAAGGCAAGGCAGTCAGAGAAGCATGGCGATCTCTCTCTCAATTATATCTCCTCCTTCCTCCTCTTACTCTTCCTCCTCCTTCCTCCTCCTTCCTCTTCCTCCTCCTTCCTCTTTTTCCTTCTCTTCTTCTTCTTCCTCCTCCTTCCTCCTGCTCTTTCCCCTCTGCTTCCTTGTCCTCCTTCCTCTTTCTCCTGCTTCTCTTCCTTCTTCTCCTCTTTCCTCCTGCTCCTCCTTCTCTTCTTCCTCCTCTTCCTCCTCCTTCTTCCTCTTCCTCCTCCTTCCTCTTTTTCCTTCTCTTCTTCTTCCTCCTCTTCCTCATCCCCCCTGCTCCTTCCTCTTCTTTCCTCCTGATCTTTCCACTTTTCTACCTCCTCCTCCTTCCTCCTCTTCCTTTCACCTCCTCCTCCCTCCTCTTCCTCCTCCTTCGCTTCTTCTCCTGCTTCTCCTCCTTCCTCCTCCTTCTTCCTTTTCATCCTCATTCCACCTTCTATTTCTCCTCCTCCTCCTTCCTTCTTCTCCTCCTTCCTCATGCTCCTCCGCCTTCTTTTCTTCCTCCTCTTTCTCCTCCTTCTTCCTCTTCCTCCTCCTTCCTCTTTTTCCTTCTCTTATTCTTCCTCCTCCCTCCTGCTCTTCCTGCTCCTTCCTCCTCTTTCCTCCTGATCTTTCTCCTTTTCTACCTCCTCCTCCTTCCTCCTCTTCCTCCTCTTTCTTTCACCTCCTCCTCCCTCCTCTTCCTCCTTCGCTTCTTCTCCTGCTTCTCCTGGAACTTTCTCCTTGATACCAGAAGAGGTAAAAGAGGAAGAGGAGCAGGAGGAAGAGGATGAAGAAGAGGAGGAGGAGGAGCAGGAGGAAGAGGAGGAGGAGGGAGAAGAAAAAGGGAAAGAGCAGGAGGAAGGAGGAGCAGAAGGAAGGAGGAAGAGGAGGAAGAAGTAGCAAGAAGAGAAGGAGGAGGAGGAAGGTGGAGAAACAGGAGAGGAAGGAAGAGAAGGAGGAGGAGGAAGAGGAAAGAAGGAGGAAGAGGAAGAAAGGGGGAAAGATCAGGAGGAAGGAAGGCGAAACGTGGCCTCCAGGAAGGACGTCTTCGTGACGTCAAAGCTCCACCCATTGAATTCCCTATTGGGATTCCCCACTTCCTTTCCAGCTTCCAGATCATCCGAAAACGCCGCCGCTGATCATAAAAACGGCGTTCCGCCGGGCGGCGCTGCCTGGCTGTAACCTTCTGAAACAGCCGGGCGCTTCTCAGCGGCCTCCGGAACCTGAACCTGAACCCGAACTTCCGGGTTTGGCATTCAGGAGAATGCCGAGAAGCCCCCCGGCTGTTTCAGAAGGTGACAGCCAGGCAGCGGCGCTTCTCGGCAGCCTCCCGAACCCGAAAAGTTCAGGTTCGGGTTTGGGAGAACGCCGAGAAGCCCCCCGGCTGTTTTAAAAGGTGACAGCCGGGCGGCAGCGCCCAGTGGAGCGCCATTTTGCAATCTGCGGTGGGTTCATAAGCCGGAAAAAGTTCGTAAGAAGAGGCAAAAAATTTCCAAACCCCAGGTTCTTATCTCGAGATGTTCGTATCACGAGGGGTTCGTATCACGAGGTACCACTGTACCATAATGTCTTCTCAGGAATTAACATCCATTTATACATTCTTTTTCAAAAAGAAAATATAATCTTTATTGAAGATAAATGAGGGGGGATACCTAAATTAAAAGGACTGTGCAGATATCAATACAAATGCATATAATTTTTGAATATACAGTTGTAAACCAGAATACATACTTATATATACTGCTCAAAAAAATAAGGGGAACACTCAAAGAACACATCCCAGATCTGAATAAATGAAATATTCTCATTGAATACTTAGTTCTGAACAAAGCTGAATGTACACAAAAGCCTGTCAAATTGATTGTCAGTCAGTGTTGCTTCCTAAGTGGACAGTTGGATTTCACAGAAGTTTGATTTACTTGGAGATATATTGCATTTACTTATTTATTAGATTTGTATGCCGCCCTTCTCCGTAGACTCGGGGCGGCTCACAACATACAATAGAAAAATTCGCAAAAAATCTAATAATTTTTTTAATTTTTTTTAAAAAAACCATTATTAAACCAGACATTCACACAGACATACCATACATAAATTGTATAGGCCCAGGGGAGGGGGGAATACCTCAATTCCTCCATTCCTGACTGCAGAGGTGAGTTTTAAGGAGTTTACGGAAGGCAAGGAGGGTGGGGGCAGTTCTAATCTCAGGGGGGAGCTGGTTCCAGAGAGTCAGGGCCACCACACAGAAGGCTCTTCCCCTGGGACCCGCCAGATGACATTGTTTAGTCGACGGGACCCGGAGAAGGCCAACTCTGTGGTTGGTCTCTTAAATTGGGGTTTTTAGATTAATTTTTAATATTAGATTTGTTACATTGTTTTTTAATTGTTGTTAGCCGCCCCGAGTCTTCGGAGAGGGGTGGCATACAAATCTAAATAAACTAAACTAAACTAAACTAAACTAATCGGTCGCTGGGATTCGTGCGACAGAAGGCGGTCCTGGAAATATTCTGGTCCGATGCCATGAAGGGCTTTATAGGTCATAACCAACACTTTGAATTGTGACCAGAAACTGATTGGCAACCAATGCAGACTGCGGAGTGTTGGTGTAACATGGGCATATTTGGGAAAGCCCATGATTGCTCTTGCAGCTGCATTCTGCCCGATCTGAAGTTTCCAAACACTTTTCAAAGGTAGCCCCATGTAGAGAGCATTACAGTACCCTGGGTTGAGCTCACAGAGCCGGAATGAGGGATCGCTATTAAGCAGCGATCCCTCGTTCCCCTGGAACGGCGAACTCCGTGGCTCCAACCATATCTGCCTCTCCCCAGCAACACTGCAATGTTCCGACCCTCTGCATTGTTGAAGTCTCCCCTTTATTTTTTTTGAGCAATGTACAATATGAAACAGATCTCTCTCGACATGAAAAAATGCAAACCATTCCTTGCTTTAGAACTCAGTGGAAATGCTGGGATTAGCTTAATTCGAGGATTTCTGCCTGAGTTGGTTTGCATTCGTCTAGGCTTTCATTCCCACCTGTTCCTTAGCTAGCATTTATTTTAGTATGGGCTCCTACCGAGTGTAATTGCTGATGGGCACCTGTTTACTGTTTATAGCGTTTGCAAGGAACTCCTTACATAAACTTGCCACAATCAATATATAGAAACATAGAAACATAGAAGACTGACGGCAGAAAAAGACCTCATGGTCCATCTAGTCTGCCCTTATACTATTTCCTGTATTTTATCTTAGGATGGATCTATGTTTATCCCAGGCATGTTTAAATTCAGTTACTGTGGATTTACCAACCACGTCTGCTGGAAGTTTGTTCCAAGGATCTACTACTCTTTCAGTAAAATAATATTTTCTCATGTTGCTTTTGATCTTTCCCCCAACTAACTTCAGATTGTGTCCCCTTGTTCTTGTGTTCACTTTCCTATTAAAAACACTTCCCTCCTGAACCTTATTTAACCCTTTAACATATTTAAATGTTTCGATCATGTCTCCCCTTTTCCTTCTGTCCTCCAGACTATACAGATTGAGTTCATTAAGTCTTTCCTGATACGTTTTATGCTTAAGACCTTCCACCATTCTTGTAGCCCGTCTTTGGACCCGTTCAATTTTATCAATATCTTTTTGTAGGCGAGGTCTCCAGAACTGAACACAGTACTCCAAATGTGGTCTCACCAGCGCTCTATATAAGGGGATCACAATCTCCCTCTTCCTGCTTGTTATACCTCTAGCTATGCAACCAAGCATCCTACTAGCTTTTCCTACTGCCCGACCACACTGCTCACCCATTTTGAGACTGTCAGAAATCACTACCCCTAAATCCTTCTCTTCTGAAGTTTTTGCAAACAGAGAACTGCCAATGCAATACTCAAATTGAGGATTCCTTTTCCCCAAGTGCATTATTTTACATTTGGAAACATTAAACTGCAGTTTTCATTGCGAAACAATGGTGACAATTTTCCTTAATGATCTCAAAGTGGAAATCAACATAAAATAAGGTACATGCAGTGAAGGGCTGTAATTTTTTTTACTACCACACTGCGGCTGTGGCTTATTTTGTGGGTGTGGCTTGCCAGCCATGTGACCAGATGGGAGTGGCTTGACGATTATGTGACCGGAAGGTGGCTTAAAGGTCATTTGTCAGTCTCGGGTGCCAGAAGCACAGGTCACTTGTTCTGTACCTCCACTGTCTCTGAGTCCTCTGGATCCATTGCTCATTGCACAGGATGCTAACGGGCCACAACACAGCCAATAGAATACATGTCATTGCACAGGAACAGGAAGCTCAAGTGCAAAGCCCAAAAAGAAGATATAAAATGCCTCATCACCTCGAGGCTCGACTACTGTAACGCTCTCTACATGGGGCTACCTCTGAAAAGTGTTCGGAAACTTCAGATCGTGCAGAATGCAGCTGTGAGAGCAATCATGGGCTTCCCTAAATATGCCAACACTCCGCAGTCTGCATTGGTTGCCGATCAGTTTCCGGTCACAATTCAAAGTGTTGGTTATGACCTATAAAGCCCTTCATGGCATCGGACCGGAATATCTCCAGGACTACCTTCTGCTGCACGAATCCCAGCAACTAGTTAGGTCCCACAGAGTGGGCCTTTTCCGGGTCCCGTCAACTAAACAATGTCAGTTGGCGGGTCCCAGGGGAAGAGCCTTCTCTGTGGCGGCCCCGGCCCTCTGGAACCAACTCCCCCCAGAGATTAGAATAGCCCCCCACCCTCCTTGCCTTTCATAAGCTCCTCAAAACCCCCTCTGCCATCAGGCATGGGGGAACTAAGATAATCTTTCCCCCTAGGCTTCTACAATTTATGCATGGTATGTTTGTATGTATGATTGGTTTTATAACAAGGGTTTTTAGCTGTTTTAGTATTGGATTTTTACATTCTGTTTTTGTCACTGTTGTTAGCCGCCCCGAGTCTACAGAGAGGGGCGGCATACAAATCCAACAAATAGATAGATAGATAGATAGATAGATAGATAGATAGATAGATAGATAGATAGATAGATAGATAGATAAATAAAATAAACCTCCTTGTGGAATGATGGGTCTGTTAGTGACTGCAATTATTTATCTCTGCTTTTATACAGTTCCCACCATTTTATTTTAATATTGTATGCAGCCCAGAATGAAGAGTGATGTGATTGGGTAAATGCTGCAATAAATAAACAAGAAGGGTTCATTTGAATGAACGCCTAGAATGGAAAACATATTCAGTGACTAAAAGGAGGGTGTTTGCAGAGAAAAAAAATCTGAACCGGAGGGAATCAGAGGAACGGTTTCCAGCATTTTCTCGTGTTGTGAAAAAAAATGCTTATTGCTCACAATTGTGTTACTCATCGAATACATTCAGGCCTTCCACATGGCTATTAAAAAAACCAGAAACAAGATGAGTACCTCTTTAGGGAAGAGAACAGAAGGCCAGCTGCAGACAGAGCAAACATAGAAAATGGTTTGTCTGGCTGAAGACGACATTTAAAACCAATATATTCAGGAGTCCAACTGGACTGGACTGTCATTAAGCACAGAGAAACAGCTGTTGTGGACGCCAGCGGCCCATGTAGCTGATAGCGGATCCTGTTCGAGAGGAGACTGACTTGGTGATGCGCCAGCAGCCTGGGCATCTGGAATCAGAGTCGGACAGTGGGGAGGATGGCGAGGACTCGGTGCCAGAGGCAGAGGTTCAACCAGGGCCTTTGGAACCTCCAGCCACCTCATAGTAGTGATGAGGAAGAAGAGGCTTCTCCTCTTCTTGATGCACGAGCCTGCAGAGCTGCCAAGAGACAGGAGTGGTTGCTCCAGAGGAGGTCTCCTTGGGAGTAAGACTCAGGCTAATTGGCCACTCCCCTAGTTTACCTAAGAACAGCAGAGGCAACTGAAAGGCTGCAGGAAACAAGAGTTTCAACTTATAGAAACATAAAAACATAGAAGACTGATGGCAGAAAAAGACCTCATGGTCCATCTAGTCTGCCCTTATACTATTTCCTGTATTTTATCTTAGGATGGATCTATGTTTATCCCAGGCATGTTTAAATTCAGTTACTGTGGATTTACCAACCACGTCTGCTGGAAGTTTGTTCCAAGGATCTACTACTCTTTCAGTAAAATAATATTTTCTCATGTTGCTTTTGATCTTTCCCCCAACTAACTTCAGATGGTGTCCCCTTGTTCTTGTGTTCACTTTCCTATTAAAAACACTTCCCTCCTGAACCTTATTTAACCCTTTAAGATATTTAAATGTTTCGATCATGTCCCCCCTTTTCCTTCTGTCCTCCAGACTATACAGATTGAGTTCATTAAGTCTTTCCTGATACCCGTGTTTTCCCGAAAGTAAGACAGTGTCTTACTTTCTTTTTACCCCCAAAAGCCCCACTACGTCTTACTTTCGGGGTATGTCTTACATTGGAAAAAAAATTGAAAGGGTCGCGTTCCCGAAGGCATCTCCCAAGAGTCCAGAAGGGCAGCCACGGGACAGGAGCCTCGTGAGCCCTTTTCCAAGTTCAACCTCAGGGCTCCAAGCGGCGTGCACGCGTGGAGCCACAGACGCGTGTCGGGGAAGCGTGTGTCTGGAGGGGAGGAGCCGCTGTGCGCAGTTGGGCAGCCCCACCTGCCTGCCGGAAAGGAGGCGGGCGAAGGAGGGCGCAGCTCCGGCTGCTCGCCTCGGAGCTGGTCGGCCTCGCTGGCCGCTTGCAGCCGAGCCTCGGCAGGACTCGGTTGCTGGGACGAGCGCCTTCGCTGCAAGCCGCCGCCCGCTCGGCTCGCTTCGGACCAGCGCCGTCCTTCGCTTTGCCAAGCCGGGGAAGAGGCGGTGGCGCCGCGGCGAGGCGAAGGCGAGGGGCGTGCGGGGAGCTTGGAAGTGACGTCATCGGGCTCCCCCCCGGCAATACCCCCATGTTTCCCCGAAAATAAGACATATGTCTTACTTTCGGGGTACGGCTTATATTAGCCGACCCCCCTGAAACCCCAGATATGTCTTACAATCGGGGGTGTCTTACTATCGGGGAAACAGGGTACGTTTTATTCTTAAGACCTTCCACCATTCTTGTAGCCTGTCTTTGGACCCGTTCAATTTTGTCAATATCTTTTTGTAGGTGAGGTCTCCAGAACTGAACACAGTACTCCAAATGTGGTCTCACCAGTGCTCTATATAGCGGGATCACAATCTCCCTCTTCCTGCTTGTTATACCTCTAGCTATGCAGCCAAGCATCCTACTTGCTTTTCCTACCGCCCGACCATACTGCTCACCCATTTTGAGACTGTCAGAAATCACTACCCCTAAATCATTATCTTCTGAAGTTTTTGCTAAAACAGAACTGCCAATGCAATACTCAGATGTATCTCAGATGTATCTGTAACTTATGTTTCTGTCGTGATTGTCTCATGAAAATCTCTACTTTGTTTTTCCTGCCTTGGATTGCTTATCAAGGAAGACACCTGGCCTTTTGTCAAGTCTTTGGAATCTACGTGAGATTGTCAAGGATTAGCTGAATCCTAGGTGATATTCCATTATGTTACCATATAAAGTAAAAGAATGATGTAAGCATGTTGAATTCTGAGTCATAGGGTATAAACTGCAATCTGATTGGGCCAGAGCATTGTAAAATGCAAAGCAACTTTACAATGTTACTTGGCTGTTAATGTTGGCTGTTGATGTTGGTTGTTGTTGTTGTTAATGCTGTTAGTTGGCTGAAGCAGTTTTGATCATGAGTTAGATAAACTGTAGTATTGGTAGAGAGAAACCTAGATTGGTTTAGAATCTACGTGTAAGTAAGCTTTACTGCATATCCTGTAAATAGAAGACTAAGACAGAAGATATTTTTGATTGCACTGGAGAGTAAAACTGTTTACTACTGTTTTTTCCTACAAAAGTGCCTTCATTATTTCACTGCACTGGTTCCTAAATTGCCACAATATACAGTCTAGTATCTTGTCAAGTCCTATATCCGCACAGAGATAGCAAGAACTAATTGCATTGCTTTGAGTTAAGACTTCACTGAACTTAACGCCAGCTGCTAATAACGATTAATTAGCAGTTAAGTTTTTTATAAGAAAAGATTGCTTTTAGATTTGTGTGTGTGTGTGTGTGTGTGTGTGTGTCCACTACTAAGCCAGTTATTAGTAGTGGTTTATTGATTAAATTAAGTCCATCCGACTTGTGTGTTTACCATGTTGGTAACTTGGGCAGAATAGCAGCAACCTTTGTTACTGCAATTAAATACAGTAGTAACTCTACTTACGAACCTAATTCGTTCCATGACCAGGTTCTTAAGTGGAAAAGTTTGTAAAAAGGAATTTTCCCCATAGGAATCAATGTAAACACAAATAACGTGTGCGATTGGAAAAAACACAGGGAGGGTGGAGGCCCTGTTTCCTCCCAGGAGATTCCTAGAGAGGCCCCACAGAGGCTTCTCCTCACCTTTCCTGGCCCTGTTTCCTGCCAGGAGATTCCTAGAGAGGCCCCACAGAGGCTTCTCCCCACCTTTACGGCCCTGTTTCCTCCCAAGAGATTCCTAGAGAGGCTTACAGTTTCGGAGGCTCGGGTTCATAAGTGGAAAATGGTTCCTGAGAAGAGGCAAAAAAAATCATGAACACCCGGTCCTTATCTAGAAAAGTTCGTAAGTAGAGGCATTTGTAGGTAGAGGTACCACTCTATAGAATATTTGCTCAGAGACATATAGTGGTTAATGGGAGACATCCTGAAGACCAGGAAGGTATATTTGACTTTGCTAGTTATTTCAAAAGGCCTAGTACAAGAAACCACTTTGTCTGATGCACTCCGAGGTTAACCTCAACAAAACCTACATTCTTACCCTCATGATGAGTCTATTTTTTGCTAACTAAAAGGAGCCGGGGTGGCGCAGCAGGTAGAGTGCTGTATTGCAGGCCACTGAAGCTGACTATAGATCTGAAGGTCAGCGGTTCAAATCTCATCACCGGCTCAAGGTTGACTCAGCCTTCCATCCTTCCGAGGTGGATAAAATGAGGACCCGGATTGTGGGGGCAATATGCTGGCTCTGTTAAAAAGTGCTACCGTGTTTCCCCGAAAGTAAGACAGTGTCTTACTTTCTTTTTACCCCCAAAAGCCCCACTACGTCTTACTTTCGGGGTATGTCTTACATTGGAAAAAAAATTGAAAGGGTCGCGTTCCCAAAGGCATCTCCCCAGAGTCCAGAAGGGCAGCCGCGGGACAGGAGCCTCATGAGCCCTTTTCCAAGTTCAACCTCAGGGCTCCAAGCGGCGTGCACGCGTGGAGCCACAGACGCGTGTCGGGGAAGCGTGTGTCTGGAGGGGAGGAGCCGCTGTGCGCAGTTGGGCAGCCCCACCTGCCTGCCGGAAAGGAGGCGGGCGAAGGAGGGCGCAGCTCCGGCCGCTCGCCTCGGAGCTGGTCGGCCTCGCTGGCCGCTTGCAGCCGAGCCTCGGCAGGACTCGGTTGCTGGGACGAGCGCCTTTGCTGCAAGCCGCCGCCCGCTCGGCTCGCTTCGGACCAGCGCCGTCCTTCGCTTTGCCAAGCCGGGGAAGAGGCGGTGGCGCCGCGGCGAGGCGAAGGCGAGGGGCGCGCGGGGAGCTTGGAAGTGACGTCATCGGGCTCCCCCCAGCAATACCCCCATGTTTCCCCGAAAGTAAGACATATGTCTTACTTTCGGGGTACAGCTTATATTAGCCGACCCCCCTGAAACCCCCAATACGTCTTACAATCGGGGGTGTCTTACTATCGGGGAAACAGGGTATTGCTAACATGTTGCAAGCCGCCGTGAGTCTAAGGAGAAGGGCGGCATAAAAATTGAATGAATGAATGAATGAATGAATGAATGAATAAATGAATAAATGAATAAATGAATAAATGAATAAATGAATAAATGAATAAATGAATAAATGAATAACTGTTTAGAAAGTCAATTAAGCAAAATGGACATAGAACCAAAATGAGGTGCAATGATGTATTTTGTGAGGATTAGCCATTCCTAAAGCGTCGAGCCTTATTTGATTTATGGCCGAAGTAAGGCAAGAACCAATGATTTCAAATGTCAGCCTGACGCCTTTTTGTGCTGAATGGCGAGACTAATATCAAAAGTTCACCTTATAGCTTTTCCCAGTCATAAACACATCACTGTTACGTTACCCCTGGAAGATTTGCTACTGAAATGTTTTTGCAATGCCTTGTCCATAGACAATTAACGTCTGGTGTAAAATGTTAGCAACATATGGTGACAGTCTGCAATCTTCTAGCTAGAATCTGCAAAATCAACTGTTTACCGTTGTAACCAATTCCACATGGGACAAAGATCATGTCAATGAAAAACCAGGATCCACAAAACACCTGCTAGCCATTCAACATTGATCTACAACCAGCCAAAGAATCTCACAGAACTCCAAATACAAACTGAACAATCAAATTATCACAGATAATCCCCACTCGCTTAAAGACCTCGGTATACTAACAACAAAAGATTTAAGTGCCAAAGCCCACTGCAACAACATAGCCAAGAAGGCTTCAAGAGTTGTAAACCTAATCCTACGTAGCTTCTCCTCTGGCAATCTCACACTACTTACCAGAGCTTACAAAATGTTTGCCAGACCCATCCTCGAATACAGCTCATCCATTTGGAACCCATATTGCATCTCAGACATCAACACCCTTGAAAATGTCCAAAGATACTTCACCAGAAGAGCCCTTCACTCCTCCACTCGAAATAGAATACCCTATGAGACTAGACTTTCAATCCTGGGCCTCGAAAGTTTAGAACTAAGACGCCTTAAACAAGATCTAAGTATTGCCCACAAGATCATATGTTGCAACGTCCTGCTAGTCGGCGACTACTTCAGCTTCAACCACAACAACACAAGAGCACACAACAGATTTAAACTTAATATTAACCACTCCAAACTTGACTGTAAAAAATATGACTTCAGTAACCGAGTTGTCGAAGCGTGGAACTCATTACCGGACTCCATAGTGTCATCCCCAAACCCCCAACACTTTACCCTTAGATTATCTACGGTTGACCTATACAGATTCCTAAGAGGTCAGTAAGGGGCGAGTACAAGTGCACTAGAGTGCCTTCCGTCCCCTGTCCTATTGCTCTCCTATATCTCCTATACTTTTCTTCTATTCCTACATCTCTTCTTCTATTCTTTCATTGATATGTTCTATTACTATATCTTCTTTTCTATTCTTTCTTAAATAAATAAATAAATAAATGTAAGGAACTAGTAATAGCACTGACCCTCAACCAACCTACACAAGCCCCCCCCCAGCAGTTCATCTCCAATTACCCTCAATAAACTACTATTCAATGATCTTCGAACTATTGGGAAGGTAATCGGAGGCAAAACCTGGGGCCAGATTTTGCTATCAAAACCTGAAGTATTCCCAACTACAGAATAAAATGACTACTATTTGGGCATCTTACGGTAATTAGATCTTCTATTTTCAATTTCTGCAAAGCAAATCTTCCCCTTTTTCACTGTTTCTGCGTAGCTTTTACTCGTTCAACCTAAGAAGGAATTTTTCCAAGAATTCCTCTTTTCCTTTGTTTCTTTTTTGGTATAATTTTTTTTCCTTGACCTTAAAACATACATAAATGGAAACACGTATATCATCATCAATCGTATCTATCAATATACACATAACTCAATATTTAGCGGTGCATATGTTAAAACATCTTATATAATAAATTAGCAGTCTAGTAGCCAATCTATATATAAAATAGAAAGGAAGACTAACTGCAATCTAAAATAGAAAAAAGAAAAGAAAAAACAATACACAAGAAATCTAAAAATAAAAAGTAACTCTGCAATATTCTTGTTCACAAATCTTAACTCCTTAAAGTCTGTGTTCCATAATTTGTCTAATGCTAGTCCATCTAGTCTGCCCTTATACTATTTCCTGTATTTTATCTTAGGATGGATCTATATTTATCCCAGGCATGTTTACATTCAGTTACTGTGGCTTTCCCAACCACATCTGCTGGAAGTTTGTTCCAAGCATCTACTATTCTTTCGGTTAAATAATATTTTCTCACGTTGTTTCTGATCTTTCCCCCAACTAACTTCAGGTTGTGCCCCCTTGTTCTTGTGTTCAGTTTCCTATTAAAAACACTTCCCTCCTGAACCTTATTTAACCCTTTGACATATTTAAATGTTTCGATCGCGTTCCCCCTTTCCCTTCTGTCCTCCAGACTCTACAGATGGAGTTCATGAAGTCTTTCCTGATACGTTTTATGCTTAAGACCATCCACCATTTTTGCAGCCCATCTTTGGACCTGTTCAATTTGATCCATATCTTTTTGTAGGTGAGGTCATTTTTATCAATATCAATATTTTATCGATATCTTTTTGTAGGTGAGGTCACAAAAATCATTCAGTAAATATTTACACTCCTTGGGCAAGGATGGTTGGGCTTGCTCAATTTGTATTTTTTTTACTTATTTTCTTTATGTTTATGTTCATACCTATACAGTAGTACCTCTAGATACGAGCTGCTCTACATGCGAGTATTTCAAGATACGAGCCACGAGGGGAGAGACATTTCTGTTCTAGTCCTGAGCTCAAATTCGGGATACGAGCCAAGCGTCCACTAGGTGGCGCAAGAATCCTTGCTTTTGGTTATCTCGGAGGGGAAAAACAACGTCTAAAGTTATTTGTTCCAGATACGAGTTGCCTCGACATACAAGCTCCCTTCTGGAACGAGTTATGCTCGTATCTAGGGGTACTACTGTACTTGTTATCTTGTATACATTTGAAGAAATAAAAATAAAATAAACAACCACAGTGAGATTATCATATGAGCAAAACTGGAAACGTTTGAACCTGTATTTACCAGAACATGAAATATTTAGCAATAGAAGGAATTACATTTTCCCACCTCATATGATGATGTAAAATATTATTTGATTGTTATTTGTTATGGTGTTGTTGCTGTTTTTTCTTTTTCCCCCTTTTTTCATTGTTGGTGTCGTTTTCGTTTCTTTTTTGTGTGTATTTTGTAAATGTATGTTTATCCATTTTTGGTTGTTATGCTTTTTAAGACTTTAAATAAAAACTATTTTTTTAAAAAAGGAAAAATGATTGGTGGGAATTAGCGGAGATGGCTCAATTAACTTCTTTGATTAGAGAAAAGGCGGCATCAACCTTTATGGCTGATTGGCAACCGCTTGTAAAGTTATTGCATGAATTAGAGCAGAGTGCAGTTGCGAGCTGTGTTTTGAATGAATGGGGGAAAAATGGATAATAGAAAAATGAGGGTATTTTTGCAGTCACAGAGCGAGAGATAACTTTGGAATTAAATTTGCTGCAAAGGAAATTGGAAGCTTTTTTTTCTATATCTTTCCATTCTTTCTGCATTTTTTTCTTTCTCTTTCTTTTGTTCTATTTATGTTATATTAGTTCGTGTTCCTTTTATGTTCCCTTTTAACACTTTCCATACTGTCTATTTATCTGCCAGTCGGGCTTTCTAATCTATCCACATAGAAAACTCATCTATCATTGCAATAATTTCCTTATTAGGTTTTCAAAGCTATTGTTTCAAAAATGCAAAGGGTAGGATAATGAAACGGTCGACTTTCTAACAGAAAAAAAGAAAAACCCACAAACTGGACTCGGGTATGAAAAGTGCGACTTAGTTCCCTATTGTCACTTTGCTCTTTTTATTTCATACAATGTCCCCTGGCTTTATAGTAGCAGTTAACAATGGACATCCCTCTGTTGTTTTCATAGCCTTGAAATCCCACTTCCTACTCACAGAAATGTACATCAAGCTTTGCAAAGAAATGAGGATTTTGATCCTTGTTCAGTAATGGCTGGATTGTTAAAAAAGTTTTTATTGAAGTCAAAATAAATCAACATACTTACATACAACATGCAAAATACAAATACATAATACAAAATATACATATGTACAAAACCAACTTATATGAAAAAAAGAAAAAGAAAAAAGTATATATATATACATGTGTGTGTGTGTGTGTCACATGTTTTTTGCTGAATTTGAAAATTAAGGGAGACTAGGATAGATCTATTTCGGCCTTATTTTGGCCTCATCAGCTAGCCATACCCACTGGGACTTGAACCTGCAACCTTTGCCTTGTAAGGCAAAGAATTAACCTGTAGGCTACAGTATCCAATCCCTTCAGCTCTGCACCAGGGAAGGGTTACATATTTTTGTGTTGAATCTATCTATCTATCTATCTATCTATCTATCTATCTATCTATCTATCTATCTATCTATCTATCTATCTATCTATCTATCTATCTGCATGTATGTATGTATGTATGTATGTATGTATGTATGTATACAGTATATTACAGCATATCGTACAGTCTCCCTTCCTTTTCATTATCAGCAAAAATATGTTATATATATGTGTGTGTGTGTGCAACATATCTTGTTCAATTTGAAAATTAACGGAGACTAGGATAGATCTATAAAATCATCTGCTATAACATCTTTCCTGTCAACGACTACTTCAGCTTCAACCACAACAAAACATAAGCACCCAACAGATACAAACTTAAGGGGAACCGCTCCAAACTCGACTGCAAGAAATACAACTTCAGTAACCGAGTAGTTGATGCCTGGAACTCACTACCAGACTCTGTAGTGTCATCAGCTAACCCCCAAAACTTTACCTTTAGACTCTCCACTGTTGACCCCTCCCAATTCCTAAGAGGTCAGTAAGGGGCGTGCATAAGTGCACCAGCGTGCCTTCCGTCCCCTGTCCTAATGTTTCTCTTTTATCATGTATATAAATATTATATCTTTGTATACCACCAATACATACTTGACAGAACAAATAAATAAAAAACAATAAATAAATAAATAAATAAACAAACAAAACCCTTCTGTTTGTCCAAGGGAAAAACTAATTAGATAATCTGTTTAATTATTATTATTATTATTATTATTATTATTATTATTATTATTATTATTAATTAGATTTGTATGCCGCCCCTCTCCGTAGACTTGGGGCGGCTCACAGCATACAATAAAACAATTCATGACAAATCAAATAGATTTAAAAAACATTTTAAAACCCCATTATTAAACCAGACATACACACAGACATACCATACATAAATTGTATAGGCCTGGGGGAGAGGGGGGGGGATGCCTCAATTCCCCCATGCCTGATGGCAGAGTTGAGTTTTAAGGAGTTTACGAAAGGCAAAGAGGGTGGGGGCAGTTCTAATCTCCGGGGGGAGCTGGTTCCAGAAAGTTGGGGCCGCCACAGAGAAGGCTCTTCCCCTGGGACCCGCCAGATGACATTGTTTAGTCGACGGGACCCAGAGAAGGCCAACTCTGTGGGACCTAATCGGTCGCTGGGATTCGTGCGGCAGAAGGAGGTCCCGGAGATATTCTGGTCCGATGCCATGAAGGGCTTTATAGGTCATAACCAGCACTTTGAATTGTGACCGGAAGCCATCCTGCCTTGACAAGATTATTTATTTATTTATTTATTTATTTATTTATTTATTTATTTATTTATTTATTTATTTATTTATTTATTCATTCATTCATTCATTCATTCATTCATTCATTCATTCATTCATTCATTAGTTCGATTTTTATGCCGCCCTTCTCCTTAGACTCAGGGCAGCTTACAACATGTTAGCAATAGCACTTTTTAAAACAGAGCTAGGCTATTGCCCCCACAATCCGGGTCCTCATTTTACCCACCTCAGAAGGATGGAAGGCTGAGTCAACCTTGAGCCGGTGATGAGACTTGAACCGCTGACCTTCAGATCTACAAGTCAGCTTCAGTGGCCTGTATGGTCTGTATGCTATGCATTACATATTAAACCACTTGCATTGTAACTAGGTAAAGTAGAGAATTAATACTTTATATTTGTATATAATACTATTCAAAGTGTTGGTTATGACCTTTAAAGCCCTTCATGGCATCGGACCAGAATATCTCCGAGACCGCCTTCTGCCGCACGAATCCCAGCGACCGATTAGGTCCCACAGAGTGGGCATTCTCCGGGTCCCGTCAACTAAACAATGTCGGTTGGCGGGTCCCAGGGGAAGAGCCTTCTCTGTGGTGGCTCCGACCCTCTGGAACCAACTCCCCCCGGAGATTAGAACTGCCCCTACTCTTCCTGCCTTCCGAAAACTCCTTAAGACCCACCTTTGCCGTCAGGCATGGGGAAACTAAACATCTCCCCTGGGCACGTTAATTTATACATGGTATGCTTGTGAGTGTGTTTGCTATTACATGGGGATTTTCTTAAATCGTTAAATATTTTAATTAATTGCATTGTTGTGACTGTTTTACTTGTTGTGAGCCGCCCCGAGTCTTCGGAGAGGGGCGGCATACAAGTCCAACTAATAAATAAATAAATAAATATATAAGAAACTGGTTATAAATAATAAACTTGCAAGTCCAGAAGCAGAGAACTTAAAATCATGAAGGTGCTCACTCAGAAGAGATTTCCTGGCCTGGACAAGCTTTGTTGAAGAAATCATTTCTCCGTGTCTTTGATTTCTACAGCTGGAACCTTTGTGGTGGATAACGCTAAATATTTAAAACTATCACTCTTGATCTGGAGATGCACAGAAAACTGTCAACATTAATTAGTACAACTGCACATTTGTGTATCTTCATTTCAGCTCTTCCTATCTGATTCCTATCACGAATGGTTTCCAAACAAAAATCAACATCTCATCAGCAATCAGGCTGATTAAACGTTCCCTTCCTTTAATTCTTACACACTTAAATGTGACATTGCTGGGAATGTTTCTACTTAATGTCAAATTAAAGCGGAACGTTGTTGGAATAACGGAACAGCAGAGTTGGAAGGGACCTTGGAGGTCTTCTAGTCTGACCCCCTGTTAAAGCAAATGGGGGAGGCATATGGGATTTTGTTTGGGGGGGGAGCACGCTGGAGGAGTTTTGATTTTGCATGAGAAAGAGACAGGTGTGTGTGTTGCAGCCTGGCACAGTCATTTTCCTCCTCCTCCTCTTCCTCCTCCTCCTCTCTTCAAATTCTACCCCTTCTTACATTGATGATACTACCTATTTTCGGTCATGAAAACAAGTCTGTGACATTCTCCAGTCGTCCAGATGCGACGATTTCCCCTACTTGTTACACTCTCAACCTTTTAGATCATGTTCAAAAAATGTATTGTTATAAAATAAATCATAGTTTTCGCCAACGCAGAATGCAGCCACGCGAGCAGTCACGGGCTTGCCCAGACATGCCCATATTTCTCCAACACTCCGCGCTCTGCATTGGCTGCCAATTGGTTCCTGGACCCAATTCAAAGTGTTGGTTATGACCTGTAAAGCCCTACATGGCATCGGGACAGATTACCTCTGGGACCGCCTTCTGCCGCATGAATCCAAGCGACTGATTATTATTATTATTTATTAGATTTGATTGCCGCCCCTCTCCGTAGACTCGTTAGGTTAGGTCCCACAAAGTCAGCCTTCTCCAGCTCTAGACAATGTCACTTGGGGGGACCTAAGGGAAGAGCCTTCTCTGTGGGGGGCCCAGCCTCATTTATACCGCCAGGGTTGGGGCCATTAGATTCTTGACCCCTGGCCAATCAATGTATTCAGAGAAAGTTGATCAAATAGGAACGACTGGTTTTTTTAATGGCTTTAGGGTTTTTTTATATTTTATATTTAATTAATTGGATATAAGATGTTATACATTGTTTTATTATATGTTGTAAGCCGCTCCAAGTCCTCTGGGGGGGGGCGGCATAAAAGTCCAATTAATAATAAATAAATAAATAAATAAATAAATAAATAAATTTCAGTTTCATAGCTGGAGTGTTTTATTTTCAGCTTCTCTATCTTTGTTCATTTTTGTGGCAACTGTTTTTAAACAAATTTCAGCTTCTAGCAAAGCATCGCATCTCAACAAGTTCTGCCTTGTCTCATTGACCTTGTTTACATGAGAAATCAGACTCATAAAATATGCCCTATCACAGTTTATCGTGTAGGGAAAATTATACCCTAGCAGTGCTTATATGAAACTGTTGCGGTTAGTTCTGGCCCAGCTCCTGCCCCAAGGAATGGGCAGGTGGATGTGGGGGAGACATCCACATGCCGCAGGCCTGTTTTGCTCCCAATGGAATCTGACGATGAAGCCTCCTCTGACCATGGCAGCATGAGTGACAGGGAAGAGGGGAGTTTGGCAGACAGCCCAGGAGGAGATCAATCATCTGCATCATCTTTGGATTCTGAACAAGAATTAATGACACATCCACGCATGCGTAGAGTGATGCATAGGAGACAACAACTAAAGGATTATTACAAGAGAAAATGAGGCCACCTGTGGTTGGGTGGGGCTCCAGTAATTAGGGCTGCTGCTATAAATAGCAGCATGTGGGTTTGGCCGTTGTGGAAGAGTATCTTATCGCAGTTCGTCAAGAATCCTGTGTTGCTGGTTTCTGGACTTTGTTGATTTTTCACGCTTTTGAAAACAAAGCAGAGCAACATGTGTGTGGGGTGTGTGTGTGTGTGTGTCACTTTGTTGGAAGAAGAAGGGGTGTGAAGTTTCTTCACAGCTGCTAGCTAAGCACTTAATGACTGCTTAAGGTTAATTGTACAGACTACCCGGTTGTTTTGGGACGAGTGCTCTTTGCAATACAAAAAGAGTGCTTAGTTTATTTTGAATTTTGGGATAAAGAACATTGTTTTGAATTTTCAAACGTGTGTGTGTCTGAAATTTGTACCCTTGAATTTTCGGGAGGCTCCTACCAGAGAGCCCGGCAGACCATGAAACTATTCCTGCATTTATAAAACAGTGTCTGGAATAAATGAAGTACAACAAAGGAACGGTAGCAATTTCTTACCTATGAAAGAACAAACGACAGCTTTGAGGAGTAACAAAGTTATTACAATTCTCCCCAAACAACAGAGGCCAGGCTGACGTCAACATGAGCAGAGCACAAAAGAAACCCAAATCAAAAGAACTCTTCAACAGAAAGTGATCACTATTAAAAAAAAAACAGGCAACCAAATCAATAAAGTTCTCAGCAGATAAATTGCAAAAAGAGGAATAACAAGGAAAACAAAAGAAAGTATTCTGTCCCAGCGATGAGCCCGCCAAGAAATAGGCCAACGCACAGTGATTTTACAAGATTTAAGCATGTAATTTAAGCACCTAATATTTTAGAAGCAGGGAGGTTTGGATTTAGAAATCCAGCAACAATGCAAGAAATATGTCCAATAAATTCTGTTTTGGATTCTTTATTTTTAAACATTTTTATTATTCTCCCACTTTTAAAAAAGAAAATGCAGTAGTAAGTACAGAATAAAAGAAAATTAAATTAAATTAAATTAATAGTAGTATATAAAGATGATTAGCATTAAGGTAACAAGGGGGGACATGATCGAAAAATTTAAATATGTTAAAGGGTTAAATAAGGTTCAGGTGGGAAGTGTTTTTAATAGGAAAGTGAACCCAAGAACAAGGGGGCACAATCTGAAGTTAGTTGGGGGAAAGATCAAAAGCAACATGAGAAAATATTATTTTACTGAAAGAGTAGTAGATCCTTGGAACAAACTTCCAGCAGACATGGTTGGTAAATCCACAGTAACTGAATTTAAACATGCCTGGGATAAACATATATCCATCCGAAGATAAAATACAGGAAATAGTATAAGGGCAGACTAGATGGACCATGAGATCTTTTTCTGCCGTCAGTCTTCTATGTTTCTATATATTAATATATAATTAATATATTATATTTATTATACACTAGATTATAATTTGTCTCAAGTATACAAATTAGTACATGTTTTTTCCCATTAACAAAATGATTTCATACATACTTCAATGATTTATCATGCAGTCTATATTGCCCCCCCAAATTGTAAAGTCTAGATTTTATTTATTATAGTATTTAAAAAAGTAAAAAATTGGGTTTTTCATTTTAGTAATGTGTATAATTAATAAATTATTTAATTTAATTCAATTTCTGTTTGCATTTGTGAGTGATGAATTTAATGCTAATTTTATTTTGTGTTACTTAAACATTTCCTCTCTTTGAGCCATTTATACCATCTTTCCCAGGCTATATAGAAATCCCACTCATCTTTGTCATTAAGTTTTAATTAGCAGCTGCCATCTAACAGGGGGTGCTGATCCTCAAGTTTCCCACTGACAATACCATAATAGGCAGTTCTGCAGTTACTGGTGGTTCCTCAGTCTCCAATTTTCCCTTCACTCTCAGACTCAGGTGGCAAGAACAGCGGCCTGCAATGCCAGTACTCATTCTTCCCATGGTCCTCGAAATCCATGACCAGCTGAGCCGGGCGTGGACCACTCACAACAGAGTGGGGATAAGGAAAGAGAGACTCCAAGTTGTCAGGGCTGCCCCTTCGGAAACTGAGCAAACCCAGCCAACCACAGACCAGTAGATTTGAAGCTACTGGTCATATAGCTTCAATGAAAGCTATGAATGAAACACAGCAGCAGGGGTTCTTGCAAAAATATATTTACTACTTGTTGTGGTTAGCTCTGGCCCAGCTCCTGCCCCAAGGACTGTGGATGTGGGGGAGACATCCACATGCTGCAGGCCTGTTTTGCCCCAGGTGGAATCTGATGATGAAGGCTCCTCTGACCAAGAAGACATGAGTGACAGGGAGGAGGAGAGTGTGGCAGACAGCTCAGAAGGAGATCAATTATCTAGCTCCTCCTTGGATTCAGAACAAGAGTTAATGATACATCCACGCATGCGGAGAGCGATGCATAGGCAACAACAACTGAGAGATCATTATCAAAGAAAATGAGGCCACCTGTGGTTGGGTGGGGCTGTGGTCATTAGTGAGGCTGCTATAAATAGCAGCCTGTGGGTTTGGCCATTGTGGAGGATTATCTGATCGTTTTTTCGTGACTGCTTTACTGACTTTGACCTTTTGTGTGCTGCTTTTTCCCCACTTTGAAACTAAACCAGGGCAAAGTGTGTTTCACTTTGTGAAAGAAGAAGGACTGTGAATTGCCTCACAGCTGCAAGCTAAGTATCACAGAACTGATAAGGGAGTTGTACAAATTACCAGTTTGTTTGGAGACGAGTGCTCTTTGCTATAACAAAAGAGGGCTTAGGTTAAGTGCATTTTCCTGATAAAGAACATTGTTTTGAATTTTCAAACGTGTGTGTGTGTCTGAAATTTGTACCTGTGAATTTTTGGGAGGAGTCTACCAGAGAGCCCGACAGAACACTACTTATTGTTTTTTATTATTGTTGTGAGCCGCCCCAAGTCTTCGGAGAGGGGCGGCATACAAATCTAATAAATAATAATAATAATAATAATAATAATAATTATTATTATTATTATTATTATTATTATTATTATTATTACACTACCTATCTGTATTCTACCTTACTTACTATACATGAGTCACTACTAGTATACCACTACTACTATTACAATTATCTCAATTACAACAACTCACAGGAACCAACAGAGCAACAGGTAAGTCAAAAGCAAGCAAGCACAAAAGCGCTTACATATTTATATATTTATCCCCCAATCAGGTTGCTGCATGCTCAATTAACTCAGAATGACTCAGCATTCTCCTCACAGTCCTTCCTTCTGCATTGGGATATTACGTCAGGATGTTGCTTAATCCTGACACAAGTTCCTATTATTATTATTATTATTATTATTATTATTATTATTATTATTATTATTATTAGTATTATTATTAGTATTATTATCATTATTATTATTATTATTATTATTATTATTATTTAAATTTGTATGCCGCCCCTCTCCGTAGACTCGGGGCAGCTTACAGCAATGATAAAAACAATATATAATAACAAATCTAAGAGTAAGAGTCTAAAATAACAATAATACATTTAAAAAGGCTAAAAAGCAAGAAACCCCAATATATAAAAAACATACATACAGTCATATCATACATAAAGAACTACATAGGCAGGGGGAGATGTCTCAGTTCCCCCACGCTTGACGACAGAGGTGGGTTTTAAGGAGTTTACGAAAGGCAAGGAGGGTGGGGGCAGTTCTAATCTCTGGAGGGAGCTGATTCCAGAGGGTCGGAGCCACCACAGAGAAGGCTCTTCCTCTGGGTCCCGCCAAACGACATTGTTGCTTTCTATTTCAACTGAATAATATCATTTGTGCTTTTTGGAGGATTATTTGCGTGTCCTTATTGTATTCATTACTGATGCAGAGAACAATAAGGAGTGGCCAGAGGAGAGGGAAGAACAGTTGGTATCAATTTGGACGTCTCCCCCTCCCCCTCCTTCTTGTTTTCCTCCTGCAACAAAAAAAAATCTAATTTTCTCCAAACTGTTATTATCCATCAAGCTCCATTGTGCGAGATACTCACTAATATGGCTCATAACAACTTGGCGATAGGTCTGTGTGTTTGTTGCGACGCCACAGTCTCTACCAGATGGCTCGCATCCTAATTGCATGCCACACAAATAAAATGAGTGTGTGTGTTTGTTTGTGTGTGTGTAACAATATTAACAGGACATGTCAGATTTTTTTTCCTTTCAGGGCTGGTTCTTTATTTTTTAATTAAGCAGATGTATCACAGTCCTTGTCCTTTTCTTAGCTCCACGACTACCAAGGTTTGCTCTCAAACATGTCCACAGGATCTATTTTATTTATTTGTTTGTTTGGACCAGATTACCTCCGGAACCGCCTGCTACCGCACGAATCCCAGCGACTGATAAGGTCCCACGGAGTTGGCCTTCTCCGGGTCCCATCGACTAAACAATGTCGTTTGGCGGGCCCCAGGGGAAGAGCCTTCTCTGTGGCGGCCCCGGCCCTCTGGAACCAACTCCCCCCGGAGATTAGAACTGCCACCACCCTCCCTGTCTTTCGTAAACTACTCAAGACTCATTTATATAAGATAAGGCAGCAGAACAGACGCAATGCAACAAAGCTCAACACAACAGAATGCAACTACAGAATGCAACAGAGAGTAGCACATCTGTCTCCCTTAGATGACTAAATTGCAGCCTACCTCATAATTGCTACCTAGCCCTTAAAGCAGGGGTCCCCAAAGTTGGAAACTTTAAGACTTGTGGACTTCAACTCCCAGAATTCTCCAGCCAGCTATGTTGGCTGGAGAATTCTGGGAGTTGAAGTCCACAAATCTTAAAGTTGCCAAGTTTGAAGACCTCTGCCTTAAAGTAACACCACTATGTTCTCCTAACATACAATGCTGGTTTATCATCATATATTGGAAACCCAACCAATACAGTACATGGTACTGACAATAATCCTGAGTTATGATTCAGGACTGATTTTTGCCAAATATGGCTAAAAATTGGCAAATCAACATCTATTGGGTTGTGTATGTCTGAACTCAAGTATCTATTTCTATCATTTTCTTCAACTGCTCCCATAATTAGCAACATTACTAAGGGTATGAAAACACCTCCTACACACGGAGTTCCTTTCTGTAAATCAGGTCTGGTTTACAGAAAGGAAGCAGCAGATATAAGAAAGGACAACTTTCTCAAAGGCCAAAATAATTAATTACCTTCAATATTTCCCAGACAAACAGATGCGATCACTGTACATTTGTCAGCTTAAACCAAAGCAACAGAAAGTAAATAAAATACGATTTAAAAAACCATCCAATATCCTTGAATTATTGTGTTTCTGTGGCTGTCAAAACATGTTGCCTAACTGGTGGGACAGGAAAAAAAGGAGGTTTAATTATCACTGAACCTAAGTGAACAATGTCAGTTGGGAATCCCTAAACAATATTTTTTTAATGCGCGGATGGAATCTCCCTCCACTTGCACGAATCCCAGAATATTATTTGTAATGTTCAATATTAAAAATAAAGATGATAAGTAGATAAAGTTCTTCCTTCCTTCCTTCCTTCCCTTCCTTCCTTCCTTCCTTCCTTCCACTTTCTTTCTTTCTTTCTTTTTTTTCTCTCTCTCTCTCTCTTTATTTATTTATTTATTTATTCATTCATTTATTCACTTATTCTCACACTACTAACCAGAGCATGCAAAACTTTCACCAGACCAATTCTTGAATACACCCACACCGCATTTCAGACATAAACACTCTAGAAAATGTCCAGAGATACTTTACTAGAAGAGCCCTCCACTTCTCCACACACAACAGAATCCTGTACGCCAGTGTTTTTCAACCAGTGTGTGCCGTGAAGAAGGAAGCTCAGGTTCCAGTTTTGCAACTTTTTGCTGAGAGCGAGAGAGAGAGAGAGGGAAAGAGTGCAAGAGAAAGAAAGCAAGAGAGAGAGAAAAAATGAGAGGAAGGGGGAGAGAGAGAGAGAGAGAGAGAAATAAGCAAAAAGGGGAGGAAAAAAGAGAAATGAGAAAATGATTGAGGCAGAGAATGAGAGGAAAGAGAGAGAAACAAAAGAGAGAGAGAAGTGACTCTTTATTTAAAGCATACGATAAAAAGCACCCAAAGAATAAGAGAGAAAAAAACCCCAGCCCTCACTTGGTTTTGGAAATGGTTCAAGAGTGTATACACACACACACACAAGTGGGGGAGGAGACAGGGATGGAAAAAGAGAGGAGAGTGTCTTAGAGTGTCATTTTGTGTCATTTTGGTTGGTGGTGTGCCCCAGGATTTTGTAAATGTAAAAAATGTGCCGCGGCTCAAAAAAGGTTGAAAATCACTGCTCTATGCAACTAGACTTACAATCCTAAGTTTAGAAAGCTTAGGACTACGTTGCCTTCAACACGACCTAAGCATAGCCCATAAAATAATCTGCTACCACATCCTTCCTGTCAATGACTACTTCAGCTTCAACCACAACAACACGCACACAAGAGATACCGCTCTAAACTCAACTACAGGTAATACGACTTTAGTAACTGAGTAGTTGATGCCTGGAACTCACTACCTGACTCTAGTATCATCACCAAAACCCCAAAACTTCTACCCTTAGACTGTCCACTGTTGACCTCTCCCGATTCCTAAGAGGTCAGTAAGGGCATAAGTGCATTAGAGTGCCTTCCGTCCCCTCTACTAATGTTTCTCTTTTACTATTATCATGTATCTAAATATTATTACAGTACAGTGTTCCCTCGATTTTCACGGGTTCAAACTTCGCGAATAGTTTTTCAAAAAATATTAATTAAAAAAAAATTCACGGTTTTTTTCCTATACCACGGTTTTCCCCCACCGGATGATATCATATGTAATCACCAAACTACTAATTTTTGCAAATAAATAACAAAAAATAATAATTATTGTTAATAAATAATTATGTTTATAAATATCAGGATCACTAAGTGTCTTATTCAATGGTGAGTACCAGTAATAATGGTGAGTAAATGGTTGTTAAGGGAATGGGAAATGGTAATTTAGGGGTTTAAAGTGTTAAGGGAAGGTTTGTGATACTGTCCATAGCCAAAAATGGTGTATTTACTTCCGCATCTCTACTTCGCGGAAATTCGACTTTCGCGGGCGGTCTCGGAACGCATCCTCTGCGGAAATCAAGGGAACACTGTATATCTTTGTATACCACCAATAGGTACTTGACAAAACAAACAAAAAATAAAATAAAATAAAACTGGGGACAGATGTGTTGGCAGAGGGATTCTTTGCACTCCAGGAAAAGCAGGGCCGGAAATTGCTCTTGTTGCAAAGGAAAGAATTTGGGGAAAAACAAGAATTGTAGCCAACACAAAAGAATTGTTTGCCTCTCAGGGGTGCAATCATCCTGGATTTACTCTTCCACCGGTGCTCATTGTTGAAGGATAAATTAAAAACCCTCGCTTGCATTGAATGCCAGAGTAATTGTTCCAGAGTTTCTGCGAAATGCAGCTCTCACGAGGGGATGCGCGTGTGAGATTTTAGCTATTTCTTTGTTTCTGCACATGCTTGGAGGAAAAAAAACCCCATCAAAATCTCATGTGCATGCACATCCCCTCATTTATTTTATTTATTTATTTATTAGATTTGTATGCCGCCCCTCTCCGTAGACTCGGGGCGGCTGGTGGCTCATGAAAGTTTGCTTCCTGCGCGTCTGCATCCTTTGCTTCTGGACACTGTTCCCTCTAGCGGCTAGGGAAGCTGGGAGTCAGAGTTGGGGCAGGGAGCAGCAAGGAAAGTGTGGGGAAATCTTGCACCAGTTTTCTGAATGGGGATTGGATGGGAAGCTGGCTCCGTTTTCTGAATGGGGATTGAATGGGAGTCCAGGGTCGGAGGGTGGAGGAAAGTGTGGGGAAATCTTGCACCAGTTTTCTGAATGGGGATTGGATGGGAAGCCGGCTCCGTTTTCTGAATGGGGATTGAATGGGAGTCCAGGGTCGGAGGGTGGAGGAAAGTGTGGGGAAATCTTGCACCAGTTTTCTGAATGGGGATTGGATGGGAAGCCGGCTCCGTTTTCTGAATGGGGATTGAATGGGAGTCCAGGGTCGGAGGGTGGAGGAAAGTGTGGGGAAATCTTGCACCAGTTTTCTGAATGGGGATTGGATGGGAAGCTGGCTCCGTTTTCTGAATGGGGATTGAATGGGAGTCCAGGGTCGGAGGGTGGAGGCTTGTCAGGCGAATCCTCCGCAGGGAGAGAAGAGGGAGGGTGAAAGAGGGAAAAGAGAGAGAGAAGTGGAGAGAAAGAAAGAAAAGGGAAAGAGAAGGGAAAAAGAGAGAGGGAAAGAGAAGTGGAGAGGAAGGAAGGAGGGAGGGAAGGGAGGGAAGGAAAGGGGAGAAAGAGAGGGAGAGAGAAAGGGAGGGAGGAAGAGAAATAGTAAGAGACAGAGTGAGAAAGAGAGAGAGCAAAGGAGAGAAAGAAAGCGAGAGAGAGAGAAAGAAAGAAAGAAAGAGAGAAAGAGTGAGTGAGTGAGAGAGAGAAATCAAGAGAGATAGAGAAAGAAAAAAGGAGAAGATGGAGGGAGGGAAGGAGGGAAGGAAGGAGAAATGGGTGTGTGTAAATTTTTTAATTTTTTCCTCTCAACATACATTCAAACAATACAGTGTACCATCTAATTTTCCATGAATAAAATGTGGTATTTTGTTAGTAACTAATATCAATTATCAAAAAATTGGAAAAGTTTTTTTTTCTAATGTTGTCATTCAGGTACATACTTTCCTTTTAATTAAATTCCCTCCTTAATGTTCCTTCAAAAAGTATAACACCAATTATATTTCTAACTTATTAACCATTGTGCCAAAGTGCTTCCTTCTTTCTTTATACATTTTTCTATAAACCAAGAAAACCTTGTATAGCCAATCAGATGTTAACAAAAGAAAATTAAAAAGAAAACATAAACATATATCAATTTCAGACTTCTCCACCCCCCTCTAAATAGTACGTTCCCATTTTGTTTTTTTTTTACTTTAAAATAAGGTGTGTGCAGTGTGCATAGGGATTTGTTCATAGTTTTTTTATATAGTCCCACTCTCCAACAGTCTGAGGGAGAGTTAACTGGCCCCCTGTGTAAAAAGTTTGGGGACCCCTGATCTAAAGTTTCGTATTCGTACCATTACTGTAGGCTGAGAAAAAAAATGTGGTGCATTGCTTTCTGGGCGACTCTCGTAGCACGTGGACATTAAGAAGAAATAGTTTTGTGTACTTTTCAACCTTAAGTGTTGGCTGTGCATAGTTTAAATACTGGATGCACGCTGCAGAAGTGATTCAGACTATTTATCCAAGCCACACACCATTTCTTCTGCTACAGAATCTGAAACTGACATGCTATTTATCACTAGACAGATAGGCATTTCAAGGTGGGGAAAATGAAGAGATGTAAATTCCAAGGGAACAACTATGCTAACTGGGTTTATTTTTCACTGAGCACATTGGTGCTGCAAAGGTAGCAGCGATTATTCACTGAACCGTGTAAAGTAAATGCAAATGCTCATTTATAATTGATGTATGCTTTTGAAGGTCTCCTCATTTATTGAACTGAAGAGAAAGGTAGCTGGGTTCATTGGCCTACTCGTGTCTGGGAATTGTGGGGTTCCACTGATTTATTGTTCTAACTGTCAGGAAATTTCTCCTTAGTTCTAAGTTGCTTCTCTCCTTGTTTAGTTTCCACTCATTGCTTCTTGTTCTACCCTCAGGTGCTTTGGAGAACAGCTTGATTACTTCTTCTTTGTGGCAGATATTGCAAGACTGCTATCATGTCTCCCCTCATCTTTCTTTTTGTTAAACTAGACATACCCAGTTTCTGCAACTGTTTTTTATATATTTTATCCTCTAGTTCCTTAATCTTCTTTCTTGCTACCGTACACCATTCTTGTGAGTCCACTGAAGCCTGGCGCTCCACAAGGGATTCCATTAACAGACACACTGACCTACAACCAGCCTACAAACTCCTCAGAATCCAAAACAACCACACAACCAACCAGAGACAGCACAGACTGTAGGTTATTGCCGATTAATGCAATAATATGACAAACTAATCTTGTCAATAAAGCATCTCATTATTCTGTCTTATTTAAAGTCTAAAAGTTATACTCTCTGTATAGCTAAAGTTACTTACCATACTTATTCAGCTCTTCTATTGTTCTAGCTGAGAGCAAAGATTAAGCTAGCAATCATGGGATGCCCTCTGTGGATACAATAGGATTAAACCTACATGCCCAGTTAAAGGCAACCTACCACTTTGGTTAGCTTAAGAAAATAATTATTCATTTAAGCTTCCGTTTACCTTAGGTAATGATACCCCTTCTGTTTGTCTAAGGTAAAAACTAATTAGATACTCTTCTGCGAATTTAGCCATCCTGCCACGACAGGATTTGTTTGTTTGTTTGTTTGTTTGATTGATTGATTGATTGATTGATTGGATTTGTATGCCGCCCCTCTCTGTGGACTCGGGGCGGCTAACAACAGTGACAAAAACAGAATGTAAAAATCCAATACTAAAAACAGCTAAAAACCCTTGTTATAAAACCAATCATACATACAAACACACCACGCATAAATTGTAGAAGCCTAGGGGGAAAGATTATCTTAGTTCCCCCATGCCTGACGGCAAAGGTGGGTTTTGAGAAGCTTCCGAAAGGCAAGGAGGGTGGGGGCTATTCTAATCTCTCGGGGGAGTTGGTTCCAGAAGGCCGGGGCCGCCACAGAGAAGGCTCTTCCCCTGGGCCCCGCCAACCAACATTGTTTAGTTGACGGGACCCGGAGAAGGCCCACTCTATGGGACCTAACTGGTCGCTGGGATTCATGTGGCAGAAGGCGGTCCCTGAGGATTACGTCTGTATGCTATGTGTTACATGTTAAACCATTTACATTGTAACTAGGTTAAATGAAGAGTTAATACTATATATTTGTATGCACAAGAAACTGTTATAAAAAATAAACTGGCAAGTCCAGGGGCAGAACTTCAACTCATGAAGCCATTCACTCAAGAGAGATTTCCTGGCCCGGATAAGCTTTGTTCTAGAAATCATGTCTACGTATCTGTGATTTCTACAATGGACCATCAACTAAACTCAGGCAATTACCCTAACCAATGACCCCCTTAGATTTCTATAGTTAAAATATATTATTATAAGATAAATAAATGTGTTTCTAAAATTTTATTTATGAGTTAAATTAATTTATATGAGCTATCACGATCACTTAAAGAAAGACTATATATCTTACAAAATGTACAGTGGTACCTCTACTTACAAACTTAATTCATTCCATGATCAGGTCCTTAAGTAGAAACTTTTATAAGAAGAAGCAATTTTTCCCATAGGAATCAATGTAAAATCAAATAATGCGTGCAATTGGGGAAACCACAGGGAGGGAGGAGGCCCTGTTTCCTCCCAGGAGATTCCTAGAGAGGCCCCATAGAGGCTTCTCCTTTTCTGGCCCTGTTTCCTCCCAGGAGATTCCTAAAGATGCCCCACGGAGGCTTCTCGCTGCCTTTTCCAGTTACAGTTTTGGAGGCTCGGGTTTGTAAGTGGAAAATGGTTCTTGACAAGAGGCAAAAAATCTTGAACACCCAGTTCTTATCTAGAAAAGTTTGTAAGTAGAGGTGTTCTTAGGTAGAGGTAGCACTATCACTGTAATTATATTCAACAGCTCTTTACATTCCTACATAGTTTCATGAATGATTTTTTTTCTTTCCATCCCAAAATTTGTTCCACAAATGGATATGATACTATAAATGCCTTGTTTCCCCCCCAAATAAGACCCTGTCTTGTATTTTTAAAAAATATAAGCCTAAAATAAGTGCTTGGCCTTATTGCCATGCATTCAAAAGTCTGATTGGGCTTATTACCAGGCGATGTCTTATTTTGGGGGAAACAGGGTATAAAAATCTCTTTCTTTCCTCCATGGTTCATTTATAGATGATGCATAAATAAAATAAATGTGCATTACTCAGCAATTCACATTAGGGGAAAAACCATTCCTTTTAGTAATTTAGTTTTTAAAAAGGATGTCTGTAGATGAAATTCAATCCATAGCTTTCCTAACCAGATGTAAATCTTTGAGAGGAATCATTTATTTTTTAAAATGTCCTTGAAGCACAGAGAGAACAATTCCTCTTTTAAATCATTGAGATTTAGTTTCTGTAAGGAAAAAGACAATGGTGGTTGCTTAATCATTTTTTTTAAGCATAGAGCAGTCAGTGGTTTAAATTTTAATTCAGTTAAGGCTTCTTCCAGCTCAGCTCAACTCTGGTTGATTCTATGAAGTCTTCATGGACAGATTGGTGAATTTTCTTGGCAGTAACATGGAAGTCATTTATCATTACTTTCTCAAGTTGGACCTTTTCAGTTTCAACATCTAGATCCAAGCTGAGGTATTCCTAATACCATGTAGCTTCTGCTCTGGCAATCTCACACTACTTACCAGAGCTTACAAAACTTTTGCCAGACACACCCTCGAATACAGCTCATCTGTTTGGAACCCATATCACATCTCAGACATTAACACCCTTGAAAATGTCCAAAGATACTTCGCCAGAAGAGCCCTTCACTCCTCCACTCGAAATAGAATACTCTATGAGACTAGACTTTCAATCCTGGGCCTAGAAAGTTTAGAACTAAGACGCCTTAAACAAGATCTAAGTATTGCCCACAAGATCATATGCTGCAACGTCCTGCCTCTCGGCGACTACTTCAGCTTCAACCACAACAACACAAAAGCACACAACAGATTTAAACTTAATATTAACCGCTCCAAACTTGACTGTAAAAAATATGACTTCAGTAACCGAGTTGTCAAAGCGTGGAACTCATTACCGGACACCATACTGTCATCCCCAAACCCCCAACACTTTACCCTTAGATTATCTACGGTTGACCTATCCAGATTCCTAAGAGGTCAGTAAGGGGCGAGTACAAGTGCACTAGAGTGCCTTCTATCCCCTGTCCTATTGCTCTCCTATATCTCCTATACCTTTCTTCTCTTCCTATATCTCTTCTTCTATTCTTTCATTGATATGTTCTATTACTATACCTTCTATTTTCTATTATTTCTTAGATATATTTTACTATGAGTATCTTCTCTATAAACTTCATCATGTATTTTACTATGTGTATATAGATACTGTATATACCCACTAAAACCCTCATTGTGTATTGGACTGACTGACTGACTGGCTAAATGAATGAATGAATGAATGAATGAATGAATGAATGAATGAATGAATGAATGAACGAATAAATAAATAAATAAATAAATAAATAAATAGTTCCCCATTTAAACACTATCTCAAAATCAGACCATATGCTAGCAAATATAATTAAAGGGAGGCCCATGACCGCTCTCGCGGCTGCCTTTTGCACGATTTGAAGTTTCCGAACACTCTTCAGAGGCAGCCCCATGTAGAGAGCACTGCAGTAGTCGAACCTCAAGGTATGACTTTAGACTGTTTATCTGAATATGTTATTTCTCAAAGTAAACTTTAATCCAAGTTAGTATATCGGTGTGCGTTCTGCCTGGCCTCTAGCCACCCAGGAACAAAGTAATTAATCAAACACACACACAAAGCAGGCTCGTAAAAATAAAGCAACGATTGTTCTTTATATTCAGAAAACCGCAAACCACGGAGTTTCAGAGCAATTGTTAGTTTAAAAAGTCACTAAGTCAGAGTAAATTACTCCAGTCAGTGCAGGAGCCCTTCAGACTTACGTCAGTCAGAAATAACTCACAAATTGAATGTCAAAATGTCCAGAAAGCCACAGCAAACACCAAATCACAATTCATCAAACTTTCTTCAATGCTGAATGATAGACTCCCACACAAATCACTCCAACCCTCCCCTTTTTCAAGGTTGCAGCAGCGTCATTAATTCTTATCACCTGTGATCTATAATCTTTTTCTGCATTTGCACAGCTGCTCTTCCCAGCATTTTCCTGACCCGAACATTCAGAATAGGGTTGTTCATTAACTCTTCCCCTTCTGATTCAGATGAACCTCTGGCTGGGGAGCTGACTGACTCCCTTCTCCTCTCTGTCTCTCCAGACCCTTCCTGCTTCCTCTCTCCCTGTCTCTGCTTCTGGTTCATTGTCTGATTCATCCTCCAGCCAGACGGGTCTTCTGTAAACAGATGGCTCCCACTCCTCAGCATCAAAATCAGCCGCCACTGGAGCTAGCCTGAAGCCAATCACAACAGTGTTTGGCTGAGTAGTTATTCACAACTAATCTCTGTTGTGTCGGGCTCTCTGGTAGAATCCTCCCAAAAATGCACAGGTACAAATTTCACACACACCCACACATTTGAAAATTCAAAACAATGTTCTTTCTAATGAAAATTTACTTAAACTAAGCCCTCTTTTGGTGTAGCAAAGAGCACTCGTCTTCAAACAAACTGGTAATTTGTACAAGTCCCTTATCAGTTCTGTGATACTTAGCTTGCAGCTGTGAGGCAATTCAAAGTCCTTCTTTCACAAAGTGAAACACACTTTGCTCTGGTTTAGTTTCAAAGCGGGGAAAAATCAGCACACAAAAAGTCAAAGTCAGTAACGCAGTCACGAAACACAACGATCAGATAATCCTCCACAATGGCCAAACCCACAGGCTGCTATTTATAGCAGCCTCACCAATTACCACAGCCCCACCCAAGCACAGGTGGCCTCATTTTCTTTGATAATAATCTCTCAGTTGTTGTTGCCTATGCATCGCTCTCCGCATGCGTGGCTGTATCATTAACTCTTGTTCTGAATCCAAGGAGGAGCCAGATAATTGATCTCCTTCTGAGCTGTCTGCCACACTCTCCTCCTCCCTGTCACTCATGTCTTCTTGGTCAGAGGAGCCTTCATCAGCAGATTCCACCGGGGGGCAAAACAGGCCTGCAGCATGTGGATGTCTCCCCCACACCCACAGTCCTTGGGGCAGGAGCTGGGCCAGAGCTAACCACAACAATCTCAAGCTAAATATTTCTCTGTGTGCACAAACTTCGTAAACAAGGATTACTCTGCTCGTCCATTAACGAAATTGAAGCACACACGTATCTCCACGTGAAAAGTAAGAACCAAAGTCGGGTTGGATGGTCAGTTTTCTTTCAGTCTTGGTAAAAGGTTTCTTTCAGAATAATTACAAGCTTGTCAATGCTGTTTGCATAAGATGTGGTTTTCACCTGCGATTACGCACCTTTTCATTCTTTTACTTTGAAAAACAACCGCAGATGCAGGTGAAAACGTTAATATAAAATGTTTCTGCTCAATCTGTTTCGACAATATAAGAAAAGGATGTCAAAGACAGTCAGTCAGTGGGGATTTCAAAAAAAGAAAGAAAGAAATGACTGAACAAATTAAATTTCCCTCTGGTCTACTGGGATAAAAAAGACATCCTTCACTGAGAAGGCCCAAGTTAAATTAAGATTTCTGGTTATTCTGTCTTAGATTAGATAATGAGGTTTTGGGCATGGATAATCTAAATGTGATCAAATAACTCTGGGGTTTTTTGTCTTTTGATTTTCGAAGACTGGGATAAATTATTAAGAGGAATAGACAAATCTTGCAAAACTTTTGTATTGTTCACATTCCCATCTGGAAATTGGCAACTGGATATCTTTTCTGTTTTTTTTATAGATTTTAGAGTATTTGGATAAACAGGAAAATCTTTCAAATAAAAAAAAATGATTGAAGTTCCAGACAAACTTCCAAAACATTCCTCAGCGTGTTATACTCAATATAATAGCAATAGCATTTAGACTTATCTACCGCTTCTTAGTGCTTTTCCAGCCCTCTCTAAGCAGTTGGCAGAATCAGCCTCTTGCCCCCAACAATCTGGGTCCTCATTTGACCCTCCCCAGAAGGATGGAAGGCTGAGTTGACCTTGAGCCCATGGTGAGATTTGAACCGCTGAAGACAAAAATGGAAGCAAAGTTGGAATTATATTTTGAAGCCAATAAAATAGAGGACACCAATTGTCAAAATTGGTGCATCGCAGCTAAAGCCCACATGAAATGAGTTACAGTAGCCTATATGGCTAGAGAAAATAAGATGAGAAAACAACAACAAAATTAATTAGAAAAATAATTAAGAGAAGCTGAGAGGACACTACAGGAGGAACCCCAAAGACTGGGCTGCCATTTTGATTGGATAATGTGAATTATGATTTATTTATTTTTTGGACATTTTTGGTTAAATAGAATAGAATGGAATAGAACAGAATAGAATAGAATAGAATTCTTTATTGGCCAAGTGTGATTGGACACACAAAGAATTTGTCTTTGGTCTCAGTGTACATAAAAGAAAATATAGATTTGTTAAGAATCATGAGGTACAACACTTAATGATTGTCATAGGAGTCAAATAAGCAATGAAGAAACAATCAATATTAATACAAAATCTTAAGGATACAAGCAACAAGTTGCAGTCATGCAGTCATAAGTGGGAGGAAATTGGTGATAGGAATGATGAGAAAAAACTAATAGTAATAGTAGTGCAGACTTAGTAAATAGTTTGACAGTGTTGAGGGAATTATTTGTTTAGCAGAGTGATGGCCTTTAGGAAAAAAACTGTCCTTCTATCTAGTTGTCTTGGTGTGCAGTGCTCTGTAGTGACGTTTTGAGGGTGGGAGTTGAAACAGTTTGTGTCCAGGATGCAAAGGGTCTGTAAATATTTTCACCACCCTTTTTTGGTTTGTAAATGGCTTGTACATGAAGTAGACGTTTTGGGGAAAGAAAAGAGTAGGCGTTATCAGATCCATTCGAACATGACAGTTATGATATAACAGTTGACATTAACCCAACATGAAATGATGTTATGCCATAAATTACATGAGATAATTTCTCTTAAGTTCCCAGTTCAGTTCTAATGGGGAATAGAAATTTAATAGGTTGCATTTTCTTCAATATTAAAGGAGTATGAAGGACGATGGCTAAACAATATGGCCAGTTAAAGTTAGAAGATAAAAGGGAAAACTTCGTGTCTATGGAGATTCTCCATCACCCAAGTTGTCCCAAAACTGCTTTTTTCAAAAGGCAACTGGGTTTTCTTGGTTTCTTCTTGAAGATGGTTTCGCTTCTCATCCAAGAACTGAAGAAGCTTCTTAGATGAGAAGTAAAACATCTTCAAAGAAAAATAAAGATAGCCCAGTTGTCTCATGAGAAAGCACCTTTCGGGCTACTGTAACCTGCATGATGTTGTGAGTTGTCCATGTCCGGCTCAGCTGGTCACAGATTTTGAGGACCAAGAGACGGATGAGTACAGGTATCACAGGCCAGTGTTCTTGCCATATGAGTCCAAGAGTGAGAGTGAAGAGGAATTAGGGACCGAGGAACCACCAGGGACTGTAGAACCCCCAGTTATGGGATTGAGTGAGTCAGAGGATGATGGTGAATTGGAGGAGGACCCTCTGGCATAGGACCAGATTATCTCCGAGACCGCCTTCTGCCGCACGAATCCCAGCGACCAGTGAGGTCCCACAGAGTTGGTCTCCTTAGGATCCCATCAACCAAGCAATGTCGGCTGGTGGGACCTAGGGGAAGAGCCTTCTCTGTGGGGGCCCTGGCCCTCTGGAATCAGCTCCCCCCAGAGATTCATACTGCCCCCACCCTCCTTGCTTTCGAAAAAGTTTAAAAACTCATCTTTGCCGCCAGGCATGGGGTTCCTTAGACCTTCCCCCCCTGACCAATGAATGCTTAGTTTGGTTGCTGAATGAATGATATTGATAGTTTTTAATTAGAACTTTAAGATTGTTTTTAAAGGTATAGTTGGATTGTTATTATTGTTTCCTGTTTTTTCTGTATATGCTGTGAGCCGCCCCAATTAAAGCTAAATCTAAGTCTAAAATCTGTTAGATGCAAAGGTCAGAGGACGTGGTCTAGACATGATTATCTGAAAAGAAGGGGTTCTTGACATTAATAGATCTAAGGGACACTTGGCAATGCCTTGCCAGTATATAAGGGACTTTCTAAGGAGAAGCGGACATGATGAACAACCTTTATCATCATGGTGGTTGGTGAAGTGAAGTTTGGTCAAGCTTCCAGAGACACTTCAAGAAATGAGATTGATTGATTGATTGGTTGATTTAATTTATTCAATTTTTATGCCGCCCTTCTCCTTAGACTCAGGGCGGCTTACAACCTGTTAGCAATAGCACTTTTTAACAGAGCCAGCCTATTGCCCCCACAATCTGGGTCCTCATTTTACCCACCTCAGAAGGATGGAAAGCTGAGTCAACCTTGAGCTGGTGATCAGATTTGAACAGCTGACCTTCAGATCTACAGTCAGCTTCAGTGGCCTGCAGTACAGCATTCTACCTGCTGCGCCACCCCATTTATGACTCCCTCTGGCTCGCAGCCCAGTCTTCCCTTATCTCCCGCTCATTAGAGAGGAACGCTGCCAGCATGGAATTCTTCAGAGTTAACTACTTTATAGCATGAAGGTGTTTTACCACCCGTCCGGACAGAACAGATGATGGAGAATCTCCATAGAGATTCAGCCAGAGGGACAGTTTGCTCATCAAAAGCTTCTATCATTTTGTAGCTGCTCAGCTTAACATTTTATATATGGTCTTAGCACTTTAACTTCGATAACGCCACTGTAGCATAATCCAGAATATTAGAGGCTAAAACATATAAAGAACGGTTGCTGGAATTGGATATGTCTAGTTTAATGAAAAGAACCACCGGGGCACTAACAGCGCAATGTGTAATGATTAAGGAATATAATTATTATAAGCAGATGCCACAAATTAAAATAGATTGGGAAAAATGGAAAAGTTTGCAACTATCATTAATACGAAGAATAGCTATAATTAAGATGAACGTATTAAGCTATATTTTAAGATGAACATATTAAGCTATAATTAAGATGAACGTCCGCAATTTGGGCGTCCTCCTCGATCCACAGCTCACACTAGAGAACCATCTTTCGGCTGTGACGAGGGGGGCATTTGCCCAGGTTCGCCTGGTGCACCAGTTGCGGCTTTACCTGGACCGGGAGTCACTGCTCACAGTAACTCATGCCCTCATCACCTTGAGGTTCGACTATTGTAACGCTCTCTACATGGGGCTACCTTTGAAGAGTGTTCGGAAACTTCAGATTGTGCAGAATGCGGCTGCGAGAGCAATCATGGGCTTCCCAAGGTATGCCCATGTCACACCAATACTCTGCAGTCTGCATAGGTTGCCGATCAGTTTCCGGTCACAATTCAAAGTGTTGGTTATGACCTATAAAGCCTTCATATCATCGGACCAGAATATCTCCAGGACCGCTTTCTGCCGCACGAATCCCAGGGACCAGTTAGGTCCCACAGAGTTGGCCTTCTCTAGGTCCTGTCGACTAAACAATGTTGTGTGGCGGGACCCAGGGGGAGAGCCTTCTAAGTGGTGGCCCCAACCTTCTGGAACCAGCTCCCTCCAGAGATTAGGATTGCCCCCATCCTCCTTGCCTTTCAAAAACTTGTTAAAACCCACCTCTGCCATCAGGCCTGGGGGAACTGAGGTATTCTTTCCCGCTAGGCCTTTACAATGTATGCATCATATGTTTGTTTATATGTATGTTTGGTTTTACAATAATGGTTTTTTAGCTGTTTTAGTATTGGATTTACATGCTGTTTTTTATTACTGTTGTTAGCCACCTCGAGTCTACAGAGAGGGGCGGCATACAAATGAAATGAAATGAAATGAAATGAAATGAAATGAAATGAAATGAAATCAAATCAAATCAAATCAAATCAAATCAAATCAAATCAAATCAAATCAAATCAAATCAAATCAAATAATAAATAAATAAATAAATAAATAAATAAGCAACATTGTCTAGCTGATGGGACCTGGAGAAGGCCGACTCAGTGGGACCTAACTGGTCACTGGGATTCATGCAGTAGAAGGTGGTCCCAGAGTTAATCTGGCCCCATACCATGTAGGGCTTTATAGATCATTACCAACACTTTGAATTGTGTCCATCGGCAACCCATACAGTCCGCGGAGTGTTAGAGAAACATGGGCATGTCTAGAAAGGCCCAAGATCACTCATTTATTTATTTATTTATTTTGTCCAATACACAATGAGGGTTTTAGTGGGTATATATCTATATACACATAGTAAAATACATGATGAAGGTTATAGAGGAGATACTCATAGTAAAATATATCTAAGAAATAATAGAAAACAAGGTATAGTAATAGAACATGTCAATGAAAGAGTAGAAGAGATATAGGAATAGAAGAAAGGTATAGGAAATATAGGAGAGCAATAGGACAGGGGACGGAAGGCACTCTAGTGCACTTGTACTCGCCCCTTAGTGACCTCTTAGGAATCTTGATAGGTCAACTGTAGATAATCTAAGGGTAAAGTGTTGGGGGTTTGGGGATGACACTATGGAGTCCGGTAATGAGTTCCACGCTTCGACAACTCGGTTACTGAAGTCATATTTTTTACAGTCAAGTTTGGAGCGGTTAATATTAACTTTAAATCTGTTGTGTGCTCTTGTGTTGTTGTGGTTGAAGCTGAAGTAGTCGCCAACAGGCAGGACGCTGCAGCATATGATCTTGTGGGCAATACTTAGATCTTGTTTAAGGCGTCTTAGTTCTAAACTTTCTAGGCCCAGGATTGAAAGTCTAGTCTCGTAGGGTACTGTATTTCGAGTGGCTACATTTTGTATGATTTGTGGTTTCCGAACGCTCTTCCAAGGTAGCCCCATGTAGAGAGCATTGCATTAATCGAAGCTCGAAGTGATAAGGGTGTGAGTGACTGTAAGTAGATTTTCAAGGCTACTCACAGCTTTGAACTATGATAGGTTTTCAAAGAAACATTTTCAAATCCCAAGAAACATCTTCAAGTTCTTTTCCCCAAGAAAATACGGAGAGGACAAACGAAATAGAGTGAGGCAGATTGGGGTCAAAGGTAGCCAAACATACCTAACACTTGTATCCACCTTCATCTCAGAAGTCTAAGTAGACTATATTAGGAGGGTCCATTTCATATGCCTGGCCATAGAGGTGGGCACATAGGTGTTAATGTGTGCGAGAGAGAAATGTAATGGGGTTCTCCATAGGTCACGGCTAAGTGATTGCAAGCAGCCAGCCGGCACAGAAATTGATCCTATATAGTCTCTTGTATTGTGGGTTATAATCTTGATTCTGTGTTGAACCACCAAGGCTTTCCAACCTTCTCCATTTCATTCTGAGATGCTTCGCCATTTGGAGGAAGGTTAGCAGGTTTTGCCCAAGTCACCGGTACATGAAATGAACAATTCTGCCATCATTTCACAGTCGATTTGATCTATTTTTGGAATCAAGTGGATTGTGTGTGTGTGTGGGAACATTTTCAAGCTCTGCATAGAATGAAATTGTTTGCATTATAAAGCAAATTTGGAGAAGAACATTAGATAGAGACATTAAGTCTAGTAACTTTGAGGTTCGGCTCTTTTATTATTTCAGGAGCCATTCCCAACTATAAAAATACCGCTTCGTTTCAGCAAATGTACATTATTTCCACCTGAACTCAGCCAATATCCACTGGATCGTTCTTGGAAGCTGAGATCTTCCTTTAACCAAAGTCGCCACCAAGACCGTTTTTAGCTTTCGTGAACATTCGAAAAGAGTTGATTAACTAATTTTAAAAAAATAAAATACTGTACAACAATTGGGTAATAAATCCTCATTTCCACAATCATTTTTTAAAAAAAATTATTCACATATTTCTTTTAAAAAAAAACCCCTTCCATTTATCTACTTAGATTTGGATGAGGAGTCTATTTTCCATTGTACAATAACACCGGAAAAATGACGTATAATTTTAGGCCCAAATAAAAGCATTGTCAGGCTGAACTGTCTAACTCCACATGAAGACTTCAGCCTGACAAGCATTGCAGGTCCTTTTTTAAAATATCAAAGATCCCAGTTCCCTTTTTTTGGTTTGCGTGACAAAAGGGTGCGTGTGGGTGTGCTAGCATGTGCACTTATGCGCAAACCCTCCCCTCCCCTCCACGCAGTAATGGGCAGCCAAAAGTTTTACTGCCACACTGTGGGTGTGGCTTATTTTGTGGGTGTGGCTTAACGGTCATGTGACTGGGTAGGAGTGGCTTGCTGGCCATGTGATCATGTGGGAGTGGCTTGAATGATCATCATCATTCAAGTGAGCTGTTAAGTCCTCAATTTACAACCTTACTAGTGTTGCTCGCCTGGGGTGACAATTTGCTTTGCATTTCCCATGCACTCCTTCCTGGGTCGCCCCCCCCCATCTCAGGCTGGGTAGCTAAGCAAATGGGTGCTGCCAGACGCATAAATGCTGCCAGCGCCGCTTCCGCCCACGCCTTCTGCTTGCACCTCAGGTGGGAGGTCGCTGCGTGAGGCTGGATAGGAGTCGGGCAGGAGAGAGGGAAGCTCGTCCAAGGCCAGGAAGGGGGAAAGAGGAAAAAAGCAAGGAGCGCAGATGCAGTAGCATCAACAGGGGGAAAAAGGAGAGCCCAGCCGAGACCCGTAATCCAGGAAGGGACAGCCACCTATCAGCTGGAGCTGCGCACGCATCTTCATTTCTGCCGGTGGAACTCCATTCCACCTCGTCCTGCCTGCTGCCCAACCTGGCACACAGGCCTTCCTGAAGAAGCCTGGTACATGAAAAAAAATGCTCAAACAGACAAAACAGATGTTCAGGAAAATGCATTTCCGGTTTGCCAATTGTGCTGTTTTTTGCACTCTGGGCTCTGTAAATTGCTCACATCAGTCTGTAAGAGCTATTTGAAACAGTATGTAAGTCTAAATACTATTGCTATACTCCCAACTATTAAAGCCCATACAAAGAAGTTGCTATAGGCTGCTCTAGGGTCCAAATAGCAAAGAGAACCCCAATCCCAATTATGCTCTGGAAGGGTATTTCTCTTCGTAAATCTGGTCCAGAGTCTTACTGGGATACAATACGAAAACCTGCAGTTGGCTTTGTTCTGTTTTGTTTTGTCTCCTGAATGCTTAATAAATAAAAGGTAAAGATAAAATAAAATAACATTACCTGTCTTCATTTGAGATTTAAAGAAACAGACAGTGCAAATAATAATTCAATAACTATTGATGTGCATGGCCACAAGACAATTGAAAGTGAAAATGACCTTTTAGTTTTCCGTTAATTGAGCCCATCTGGGGAGAGATTTTGGGTTGAGCTTTCTGACAGCAGATGACACCTGCAGCAAAAGTGACATTTCTCTTTCAACAGCTAAGAAAAATTTAAGTATCTCACAAATCTCACAAAATCTCACTCCTCCACTCACAATTGAATATCCTATGCAGCTGAACTGGCAATCCTAGGTTTAGAAAGCTTAGAAGTACGTAGCCTTAAAAATGACCTAAGCTTGGCCCATAAAATCATCTGCTACAATGTCCTTCCTGTCAATGACTACTTCAGCTTCAACCACAACAACACACGAGCAGCCCTAAGTCCTTGAAGAGCCCTAAGTCTTTGCAGAGTTTTTCCCATTGCTCTACTTGCTCTGACATTTTATTTCCAGGCGCTAACAATGTTCCCAGCTCTTACTAGCTTGCAAGCTCTTTCATTGTTACTCTCTCTGTTCTGTCTGGGTCACTCCGGAAGCTATAACCAACCCAAAAAGATAAGCCAGACACACCGGTAAAATTCAAATACAGTTTTATAATGTTCAAGGAAAACGAAGCTAACAGAAAATGTCCTTACAAAGCAGGAAAACACTGGAACTCCAAATATATATACGAAGGTAATTGTCCATGCATCAATATAGGATTCTTGCTGCCAAGACGAGGCTGTAGATAACAGACATACACCTCCCACGGTTCTTCAAGACTGCTGGGCCACAAGCCAAGAACAGAGACGCCGAGAAACAATGCAGGTTACAGGAACTCCAAACTGATAACACTCCACATGGCTTCAATAGCTTGCCTGCCTTATAAACCCTTCCCTGCTAATGAGGACCACACCCAAGCCCTGGTGTTCCTTATTCAATGCTGATAATATTTCCTCAATTGCTCCTTCCTTTGATCTAAACGTCTCTGTCGCATGTCAATGACAGCTTGTGCCTCGTCACCTAATGACTCCAAGCTACTGGCAGGGGAGAGCCCCTCCCCGGGGCTCCCATGCTGGTCTTCCTCGTCACATTCCTGACTGGACCCTCCCCCGTCCGACTGCTCAGCCCCCTCCTCTTCGCTGTCAGCCTCCTCCGCAGCTGGCCTTTGATCTGCCTCAGGCTGAACCACAACACTCTCTGAATAAACTTTTTAAAAGCCCTAACCAGGGGATAAAATAATGTGAAGTTGACCAGAGTAAGGACGCTTACCAGATGAATACCTGGTAAGCATATTCTTTTCCCTATTTTCCTCCCCCAAAATTAAGGTGCGTCTTATACTCTGGTGCATCTTATTCTCCGAAAAGTATGGTAAATCAGCTTACAAGCTATACTTTTTTTAACTTCTTGAACTAAATAAACTACAATAAATACTTCCAAGCACTTTTGTAGATGAGAGGTAAAAGCCCACAAACATATTTTTTGCTGATACTTTCACCCTCTTCAGTCTTTGACCAAATGGATTCTTAACATGGGCAGGTGGCCTTTTAATGAATGAAAATAATTACACAATTCATGAATAATTGCACAAATTAGGCTGATAAGAGATCCCATTTAACCATATTAAGTCTGAAATTAAACTAGAAATAGCAGCTCTCTTTCCAAAGCCAGAGAGAACAATGCCTAGGGTTGTGTTATGCATTCATTATTTAATTACAGCTCAGTTCTTGTAATGTGCATTTTTATGTGTATTTTGTTTCAAGATATTCTAAATAAGATAAAGTGAATGAGGATGCACCCTGTTTTCATTTATTGATTCTTCAAAATGCATGATCAGCTAGACTTTTCCTGACAGGGAAGAATTCTTGGGGCTGAATTTATTGTCTTAATTATCTTTAGATAGCAACCTTTAACACATTTGGGAAGATGAAAACCACATTGGCAAAGGCACGGATTTTACTTCAATTCTCCTTAAACTGCAACAATGGACATAAATGGTCCATTAAGAGGGCTGTTTTTATTTGCTGGATTATTTGTTGTCTGCCTGGACTGCTGAAAACGGAACGGAAATCAAAGAAACAAACTCCACGGTCATCCTTCAGTTTTGCCAATGTATTAATTACTTTTTCCCTCCTTCCTGACACCGCTGGAAAGAATAAACTATATTGCATCCAGTAGTCTGACAACTGGAAGCTAAACTCCGATAGACTTTGAGAAACCTTTTCTGTTTCATCCTAAGCCCAGAATCCTGGGAGGGAGGTCTGATTAACTTCTTTTTCTCTCATTCCCATTCTCCTGCACCTGCACATAATGACAGAGAGAGAGAGAGAGGAGGAGAAGAGGAGGAAGAAGAGGAGGAGGAGAAAGAAGAAGAAGAAGAAGAAGAAGAAGAAGAAGAAGAAGAAGAAGAAGAAGAAGAAGAAGAAGAAGAAGAAGAAGAAGAAGTGGCTGTCCATTGTCTTGAAAAGCTCCAGCGATGGAGCACCCACAACTTCTGAAGGCAACTTCTCTTCCACTGGTGAATTGTCCTCACTGCCAGGAAGTTTCTCCTTAGTTCTAGGTTGCTTCTCTCCTTGATCAGTTCCCATCTTTTGTTTCTTGTCTTCCCTTCTGGTGATTTGTTGAATAAATTGACCCGTCTCTTCTTTTGAAGACTGCTATCATTGTTTCTAAGTTCTAGGTTGATTCTCTCCTGGCTAAGTCACATCTCTGATCACATTGTAGTTATCGTAGGACGATGTACAAGGAAACCGATATACATATAGACCTGGATTCTCTGGTAGGCCTGGGGACATTAGGTTGTCATCTTGATTTGGCCATGAATGATTGAGAGCATGCATGGTTTCTTAAGGGTTATTAATGTATTTTTATATTGCCTTTTAACTGCTGTTATTATTGTAAGCCACCCAGAGTCCAATTGGAGTTGGATGGTGTTGTGGTTCAGCCTGAGGCTGCTCAGGGACCGGCTGTGTCTCTGCTGGCTCCATGCCTGGAGGAGGATGACAGCGAAGAGGAGGGGGCTGAACAGTCGGACGGGGGAGAGGAAAGTCAGGAATGGGATGAAGGAGAACAGCATGAGAGCCCCGGGGGGGGGGGCTCTCCCCAGCCAGTAGCTTGGAGTCATTAGGTGATGAAGCACAAGCCGTCATTGATATGCGACAGAGACGTTCAGATCAGAGAAAGGAGCAATTAAAGAAGTATTATCAGCACTGAATTAGGAACAGCTGGGCTTGGGTGTGGTCCACCTTAGCAGGGTTTAAAAGGCAGGCAAGCCCTTGAAGCCATGTGGAGTGTTATCAATTGGAGTTATGGTGTCCTGCTTTGTTCTCGGCGTCTCTGTTCCTGGCTTGTGGCCCAGCAGTTTGGAAGACCCGTGGGAGGTGTAGGTCTGCTATCTACAGCCTCGTCTTGGCAGCAAGAATCCTGTATTGCTGCATGGACTTTTGCCTTCGTGGATATATCTGAAGATACAGCATTTTCCTGTTTGTAAGGACATTTTCTGTTACCTGTGTTTTTTCTTGAATTTTATAAACTGCCTTTGCCTTTTACAGGTGTGTCTGGTTTCTCTTTTTGGGTTGGTATTGGCTTCCAGAGTGACCCAGACAGAACAGATGGAATATAAACAAATAAACAAATGAATGAATGAATAAATAAACAAAGGAACAAAGGAACAAACAAACAAATTGAATGAACGAATGAATGAATGAACCATTAATTAATTAATTTACAAGGAAGAACTTTTGGAATTAACTTGAATTTCTATAGGGGTTGGCCCTAAATAAATAATAAATGCCTAAATAAAAATTGCCTAAGAAGTGGCTTTTGAAATTTTTCCTTTGAGGTGGGGAGAAATTGTACAGTATTGCAAAAAATTGGGATCTGTGATGAATGAACATTGACGTGGCCTGCTTTACTCTCTCCCCCCCCCATCCCCATATATGCTTGTTCTGGGTTCCAATCATGACCTACTGTGCTGCCTTCTATTTTAAGCTGGCAACACCATTCTGCAATGCTCAAGGATAATACTGGGGGGGGGACCCACCCCTAGTTGTGCATTGTAAACAATGTGCATCTCCATCTCTCTCTGTTTCTCTCTTTCCCTCCCTCCCTTCCAGAAAAAAAGATAGTATTGATTCACCTCCTTGTAATTATCCTATTCTGCAGGAAACACTTTAATTCACTAAGCAGTTTGGGGCAGAAAGACAGAAACTGTAGGAGCTGTTAGGTCACCTTTTCAGTTCAAAGAAACAAATACTACTTGCTAAGCATCTCTTAGCACTGCAGAAAACCAACATCACCTGACCACAATTTTGTGGCCTCAGCTTCAAGAGCTCCAACACCCTAGAAAACGTCCAAAGATCCTTCACCAGAAGAGCCCTTCACTCCTCCACTCGAGACGGAATGCCCTACGAAAACAGACTTTCAATCCTAGGCCTAGAAAGCTTAGAACTACTACGCATAAAACACGATCAAAGTATTGCCCACAAAATCATATGCTGCAACGTCCTGCCTGTCAATGACTTCAGCTTCCACCACAACAACACAAGAGCAAGCAACAAATTCAAACTCAATATTAATCGCTCCAAGCTCGACTGTAAAAAATATGACTTTAGCAATCGAGTTCTCGAAGCGTGGAACTCATTATCTGACTCAGTAGTGTCAACCCCTAACCCCCAACATTTCTCCCTTAGACTCTCCACGATTAACCTCTCCAGGTTCCTAAGAGGTCAGTAAGGGGCGTACATAAGTGCACCAGTGTGCCTTCCGTCCCCTGTCCAATTTGTCTCCCCTTATCCCATATGTCATATATCTTTCCTCCCTTTCATATATCTTCTCCTCCATTTTCATATCTTTTCCTTGTATGTAATACTTCATGCCTATTCCCCTCGATGTGTTTTGTGTATTGGACAAATAAATAAATATTTTCTCACGTTTCTTCTGATCTTTCCCCAACTGACCACAGATTGTGCCCCCTTGTTCTTGTGTTCACTTTCCTAGTAAAAACACTTCCCTCCTGAATCTTATTTAATCCTTTAACACATTTAAATGTTTCGATCCTGTCCCCCCTTTTCCTTCTGTCCTCCAGACGATACAGATGGAGTTCATGAAGTCTTTCCTGAGAAGTTTGATGCTTAAGACCTTCCACCATTTTTGTAGCCCGTCTTTGGACCCATTCAATTTGATCACTATCTTTTTGTAGGTATTTTATTAATTCAAGAACTATTGATGTATCTTAGATTCTGGATCATTTTTAGGAGCGTCTATGCAGTCAATTTTCACCTTTAGGTCAATGTAGTTTTGCTTTTTTGCATCAGCTGTACATTTATTATATTCTTACAGTTAATATTATATAATATTATATATGGCATCAGACCAGAATATCTCCGGGACCGCCTTCTGCCACACGAATCCCAACAACCAGTTTGGTCCCACAGAGTTGGCCTTCTGCAGGTCCCGTCGACTAAACAATGTCGTTTGGCATGACCCAGGGAAAGAGCCTTCTCTGTGGCGGCCCCGATGCTCTGGAACCAACTCCCCCCCCGGAGATTAGAATTGCCCCCACCCTCCTTGCCTTTCGTAAATTCCTTAAAACCCACCTCTGCCATCCGGCATGGGGGAATTGAGACATCTCCCCAGGCCTATACATTTTATGCATGGTATGTTTGTGTGTATGTTTGCTTTTAATAATGGGGTTTTTAGTGTTTTTAAATTATTAGATTTGCCGTACATTGTTTTATTGTTGCTGTGAGCCACCCCGAGTCTACGGAGAGGGGTGGCATACAAATCTAATAAATAAAAATAAAATAAAATAAATAAGTCTAAGTTTAAGACATTGCAAACAAAGGTATTCTTAGCAATGAGATGAAGATTTATCAACTTGCTGCAAATGATAGCACCCAGCTACCTTGTGTTGAAAAATGATGTGGGATTCGATTTGGTTAGGTTTTAGATGAGAAATCACTATAAAATCTCCAAAGTTTAGGTTAAATTCAGAACTTGGAAAGCACATCCTAAAATATAGTGATGGCAAGCTACTTATGATTTTTTGCCAAGAAACCAAAATGGCTATGGCGACATCTTGATACCAAGAGTCAACTCAATTCACACTTATTTTTTATAAATTATTTATTGCTGCTCACTGTTGATAAATTAACTGCTATCAGACTATTTCTGAAGTTTTATATGAAGTCTAGATTTTAGCAGAGTCTTTTTATACTGCATGTTTTTCAATGTAAAGGCAGAATTATTTTCAATGTAAAGGCAGAATTATTTAGCCCTTCTTAAGAAGTTAACAGTTGCTTATTTCACTTTCTGGAGATATTATACACTTGAATAAGATAAAAAGAGGAAAATAAGAAGAAAATCATGGCAGCCTCTGAGTGTGTGCAATTTCTAATTCGTTGGGGAGAAACATTATGTGAGCAATCTGAATAATTTCAGTTTCCGTACAGTCTAGAGAATTAAATCGGAGGGGCTACAGTTTTAATTTTTAGCACCAGAAACCCCAAGAAAATAGGATGCTCATAAGCTCATCTACTGAACCCTACAGGGAAGTTTTGTTTATACATCTGGTGCTCCTTTACAGAGAATGAAACTGAACAGGCTGCAAGGCAATACGAATATATTAAAAACATTTTATCATTTCTTCCTGAAGAACACACATTGCAAACAATACTGGTCGGGATGGCTTGGAATATTGACTGACACCTTCACCAGTCAACTTCCTCTGGTTCTGAAAGAATAGAATAGAGTAGAGTAGAGTAGGGTAGGGTAGGGTAGGGTAGGATCGAATAGAATAGAATAGAATAGAATAGAGTAGGGAAGGGAAGGGTAGGGTAGGGTAGGATAGGGTAGGATCGCATAGAATAGAATAGAATAGAATAGAATAGGGTAGGGTAGGGAAGGGTAGGGTAGGGTAGGATAGGGTAGGATCGAATAGAATAGAGTAGAGTAGAGTAGGGTAGGGTAGGGTAGGGTAGGGTAGAATAGAATAGAATAGAATAGAATAGAGTAGGGTAGGGTAGGGTAGGATAGGGTAGGATCGAATAGAATAGGGTAGGGTAGGATCGAATAGAATAGAATAGAATAGAATTCTTTATTGGCCCAGGGTGATTGGACACACAAGGAACTTGTCCAAAGGATAAATCAACAGAACACAAACCCCAAATAGTTTGCCAGAAATGTCTTCGTGCCTACAAGCAACCCTTTACTATTAATCGTATTAATAATTATGGAAACCAGAAGAGTTCCAATTTGACACAGCCACCACCTGCATGCAAGAAAAAACAACACTTGTTTGGATGCTAACTTTCTTACTCTGGAGACGTGATTTACAGTTGCCTTTCTGCCTCCGTCCCTGAAAACCGTAGCACCGGGAAGCTGCAGCCACCGAGCCGTAGAAATACAAACAGAAACAAAACATGATTTGCAGCCCAGGCGACCACAAATTTGCAGAAGCTGCTTGGCACCAGTGTGTGTGAGCGGCACGTTTTATTCTCCAACCGATGCCAGAGGTACACATGGAGCCCAGGCTGGAGTAGCAGCAGCTGGCACTACCTACAAACAGAACAATTCAAAGTCGCCACTTTACCTTTGGAGAAGTCTATCAGTCCAAGCAAATGCAGGAGCTTCAGCGACGCAAAGATAATCACAACAATGCCCACCGTTTGCAGACCCTCCGATTCCCATTCCAAAGTCAACATTGTCCCAGGCGGTGTTTCATGCCAGCCAGCTGCTAAGCAGTCTAGGGGAAAGTTTAAGTCACTCTAACCCACGGCGTTTTTCTTTTTGGCCTCCCATGCAGAAAAAGTTGCCAGCCCAGTCAGAAGGGCAAAGAAAATTAAGTGACCAGGTAGGTGTTAACTGAAACCCCCGGTCGTCTCCGGCATCTCGAGGCTTTGGGATGCTAATTGCCAAAAGGGGGGAAAAAGGCATTCGACACCATGAAGCCTTCTCACTTGTCCGCTGCTAGGAGGGCATTCATTCCGGATTTCCAGACTTTGCAGTATTTGTTTGGGAGAAAAAGCAAGGCAGCATATAAAGGAAGAGGCAGGAGTGAGCAGACCGAACACCAACCAGCCTTCAGTGCCAGCTCGCAGCTCCTGCTCTAAGGCTCAGCTCTCGCTGAAAAGAGCAGCATTTCGGAGCATCAGATTAAATCGGCGGAGGCATTTGCATGTTTGTTGTTCATAGTGGGTTTAATTTGTGGGGCATGTGGATTAGCAGCACCGAGAGTTGTCTCTTCTAACTTGAACATGTGGCTTGGCAGAAGGGTCATCTCAAAGGAAGGAAGGAAGGAAGGAAGGAAGGAAGGAAGGAAGGAAGGAAGGAAGGAAGGAAGGAAGGAAGACCGCTTAGAGAGGGCTGTAGAGCGCTGTGAAGTGGTATATGTCTAAGTGCTATTGTTAGTCCTTCCTTCCTTGAACATGTGGTTTGGCAGAAGGGTCATCTCTAGGATGACCAGGAAATTCCTGTCTCCAAACAGTCCCAGAAATGAGAATAGAAACATAGAAACATAGAAACATAGAAGTCTGACGGCAGAAAAAGACCTCATGGTCCATCTAGTCTGCCCTTATACTATTTTCTATATTTTATCTTAGGATGGATATATGTTTATCCCAGGCATGTTTAAATTCAGTTACTGTGGATTTATCTACCACGTCTGCAGGAAGTTTGTTCCAAGGATCTACTACTCTTTCAGTAAAATAATATTTTCTCATGTTGCTTTTGATCTTTCCCCCAACTAACTTCAGATTGTGTCCCCTTGTTCTTGTGTTCACTTTCCTATTAAAAACACTTCCCTCCTGGACCTTATTTAACCCTTTCATATATTTAAATGTTTCGATCATGTCCCCCCTTTTCCTTCTGTCCTCCAGACTATACAGATTGAGTTCATTAAGTCTTTCCTGATACGTTTTATGCTTAAGACCTTCCACCATTCTTGTGGCCCGTCTTTGGTCCCGTTCAATTTTGTCAATATCTTTTTGTAGGTGAGGTCTCCAGAACTGAACACAGTATTCCAAATGTGGTCTCACCAGCATTCTATATAATAGTTAAAGCATTAGTTGCATCCAACCTTCCATCCTTTCAAGGGGGGTCAAATAAGGACCTAAATTGTTGGGAGAAAGAGGCTGACTCTGGGAAGGGAGGAAGGAAGGAAGGAAGGAAGGAAAGACCGCTTAGAGAGGGATGTAGAGCACTGTGAAGTGGTATATGTCTAAGTGCTATTGTTAGTCCTTCCTTCCTGGAACATGTGGCTTGGCAGAAGGGTCATCTCTAGGATGACCAGGAAATTCCTGTCTCCAAACAGTCCCAGAAATGAGAAGAGTTAAAGCATTGGTTGCATCCAAGAAAGAAAGCAAAAAGTGGCTTGTATTGTGAACTTAGATATCTAACCTAAAAAGGTAAAAGAAAAAAAAATGGGAAAAGAGCAAAACCAACGGGTGCTTTTTCAGGAGGCAACTGGACTTTCTTGTTTTTTTCCCCTTGAAGACGTTTCACTTCTCATCCAAGAAGCTTCTTCGGTTCTGACTGGATGGTGGGAGAAGGGAAGGATTTATTCCTTGCAGACAGCCAATTCCCCATCATCCAGTCAGAGGGGAAGAAGCTTGAAATATCTTCTAGGAAAAACAAGGAAGCTCAGTTGCCTCTTGAAATAAACTCCTTTGGGACAACTATGACCTCGAAGAGCCTGGGTGGTGCAGTGGTTAGAGTGAAGCCCTGCAGGCTCCTTTAGCTAACTGCCAGCTGTAGTTTAGCAGTTTGAATGTCACCACTGGCTCAAGGTTGATACAGCCTTCCATCCTTCCAAGGGGGGTCAAATGAGGACCCAAATTGTTGGGGGAAAGAGGCTGACTCTGGGAAGGAAGGAAGGAAGGAAGGACTAACGACATATACCACTTCACAGTGCTCTACAGCCCTCTCTAAGTGGTCTTTCCTTCCTTCCTTCCTTCCTTCCTTCCTTCCTTCCTTCCTTCCTTCCTTCCTTCCTTCTTTCCTTCTTTCCTTCCTTCCTCCCTCCCTCCCTCCCTGCCTGCCTGCCTGCCTGTCTTGAATGTAGTATTGCAGGCTAACTTTGCCCACTGCCAGGAGTTCGATCATGACCAGCTCAAGGTTGACTCAGCCTTCCATCTTCCGAGGTGGGTAAAATGAAGATCCAGATTGTTGGGGGCAAGAGGCTGATTCTGTAAAATGCTTAGAGAAGGCTGTAAAAGCACTATGAAGCAGTATACAAGTCTAAATGCTGTTGCTATTCCTTCCTTCCTTCCTTCCTTCCTTCCTTCCTTCCTTCCTTCCTTCCTTCCTTCCACTTTTGTCCCTAATGTCCCTGTCCTACTGTCTTATTATCCTTTCTATTACTACGTACTACTTATGTTATGTTATGTTATGTTAATATGTAATATAATACTATACTTGTTTGACAAAAAAATAAAATAAAATAAAATAAAATAATAAATAAAATAAAATAAAATAAAATAAAATAAAATAAAATAAAATAAAATAAAATAATAAAATAATAAAATAAAATAAATAAAAAATAAATAAATTAAGATACAGTACTTCTTTTTCCCAATTGGGATTATAAATGGTCACATTCACATATTTAAATGTGAGTGAAAGCCCGGCTGCATTGGCACATAAACACTCCTAGAAAATGGTGATAATCCAACAAAAATCGATGTATGGAGAAGAGAAGAGAAGAGAGGAGAATAGAGGAGAGGAGAGGAGAGGAGAAGAGAGGAGAGGAGAACATAATAGAATAGAATTCTTTATTGGCCAAGTGTGATTGGATACAAAAAAAAATGTCTTCGGTGCAGATGCTCTCATTGTACATTAAAGATACGTTCTCCGATCCTTCTTTGACTGATACAAGAAAATGCACTCAATCTGGTGAGATTCCTGGTAACACAGGTGATTAGCAAGAAAGCTATTGTCGAGATACGTCATCAAGGAGTTCCGCTTG